>NC_073381.1:20439112-20686612 GCF_028641065.1 Leucoraja erinaceus | reverse complement strand
TGCATTATTGTTGCTGAAAAACATTGTTGTTACCCGTGCCCCTCCATGCCGCTACTCCCCAGCTCTTCCTTGTTATTCGCTTCTAGATATAGAATTATTCTAAGATGGATTAAAAAAAAATTGAATCATCAATCTACACACAATACCCCATAATAAAAAAGCGAAAACAGATGTTTAGAAATGTTTGCAAATTAATTAAAAATAAATAACTGAAATATCACATTTACATAAGTATTCAGACCCTTTACTCAGTACTTTGTTGAGGCACCTTTGGCAGCGATGACAGCCTCAAGTCTTCTTGGGTATGATGCTACAAGCTTGGCACACCTGTATTTGGGTAATTTCTCCCATTCTTCTCTGCAGATCCTCTCAAGCTCTGTCAGGTTGGATGGGGAGCGTCGATGCACAGCTATTTTCAGGTCCCTCCAGAGATGTTCAATCGGGTTCAAGTCCGGGCTCTGTCTGGGCCACTCAGACATGTCACTAAGCCACTCCTGTGTTGTCTTGGCTGTGTGCTTGGTGTCGTTGTCCTGTTGGAAGGTGAACCTCTGCCCCAGTCTAGGGTCCAGAACATTCTGGAGCAAGTTTTCATCAAGGATCTCTCTGTACTTTGCTCCGTTCATCTTTCCCTCGATCCTGACTAGTCTCCCAGTTCCTGTCGCTGAAAAACATCCCCACAGCATAATGTTGCCACCATCATGCTTCACCGTAGGTATGGTATTGGCCAGGTGATGAGCGGTGCCTGGATTCCTCCAGACGTGACGCTTGGCATTCAGGCCAAAGAGTTCAATCTTGGTTTCATCAGACCAGAGATTCTTGTATCCCATGGTCTGAGTGTCTTTTGGCAAACTCCAAGCGGGCTGTCATGTGCCTTTTACTGAGGAGTGGCTTCCGTCTGCCCACTCTACCATGAAGGCCTGATTGGTGCAGTGCTGCAGATATAGTTGTCCTTCTGGAAGGTTCTCCCATCTCCACAGAGTGATCATCACCTCTGACCAAGGCCCTTCTGCCCCGATTGCTCAGTTTTGCCGGGCGGCCAGCTCTATGAAGGGTCCTGGTGGTTCCAAGGTTCTTCCATTTAAGAATTACGGAGACCACTGTGCTCTTCGGGGCCCGCAATGCTGCAAAATTTGTTTTATACCCTTCCCCAGATCTGTGTCTTGAAGGCAATCCTGTTAGATTACAACTCTAACCCCTTTGGTTGATGGTCTCATCCTTTACTTGCCTTATGTTTAGTACCCGTTAATTCCCGAGGGTTATCCTTGTGCAAATGCCAGCATGCTGTCCCTTTAACTAGGAGAAGGAATATCGGCCTCCTCCAATTTTCCCTGAGGGGCAAGTTGTAACCTTTTTAATGCCATATATTTCTCGCATCTTAATGCAAATGCTCAGAGTATGGATTACTGTGTTTTAGACATGTTCTATTCTCTTTTTAGTCGTAAGGGAGAAGCTATAACTCTCATTACAAGGAGTGACTGGAGATTTGCTGCAGAGTTGATTGCCATTCTGGAGCGAGCGTGTCAGGTACTTTTCTGTGTTTCGGGAGGCATTGTGTTTCGGTGATTCACTGAACAGTTTGGCACGCTTCCCTGTCCCATTGCAATAAATAGGTGAAGGGGCTCCATTTCGATATAGGCAGAATACCAGCTGCGGTACGAAGTGGTGCATCAATCATTACAGGTGCTGCAGAGCTTGGAGACTCGTATTTAAATATTGAACACTTGGGGCATAGAGAAGGCTAAGCGGTGACCTGGTAGAGGACATTAAGGTTATGAAAGGATTTGATAGGATAGGTTGGCAGAATGTGATTTGATTTACGAGGGAGATCAAAGTTATGGCTGTAAATGTAACATGACAATTAATAAATCTAATGAACATAAACCATCTGGAGAATGGTGAAAATATAGAGCCTGCTGCCATGAGTTGAGATGAGAGCAGAGAGGAAATCACAAACTGGAGATTTTACCGAGAGTGGACTGGAGCACAGATGTCAGTTCGAATGGTCTGATTCCCCGTGGTATGCTGTCTAGCTGCTAGGTAAGCAGTTCTGTTGCGCCGTTACCCTAATCCCGTTCCGTTATCTAACTGGACACATGTGCTTCTCGCTTGCAGCCAGTTCCTGAAGATTTAGTGATGATGGCAAAAAGGTACGAACAGAACAAGGTGAAGAAGGACCACGAAAGGCAGCTCACAGCCCCTAACAATGAACGGCGCAGAGATCATGGCCCGAGGGGCTGGAACAAAGTAAGATCAGTAAATCACAATTGTACCGGTTACGTACGGTATCTTTACAAATTGGGATATTCCTTGATTATAATATTTATTCCCATTACCTTTACCAATGAAAGTCTCTGACTAAGTTACTTTAGTACAACAGTACCAGCTCCAACAGTGGCATTTGCACTTGGAAAGGAAAGCAACAAAATAAATGGATTGAGCAATGAGCAAGCTGAGAATAACCACTGCATACAAAGCATTTTCCACAAAGGTGCAATCAGTCATGGCAGAAAATATGCATAGGTCTTTGAAAATAAGTCTGGGATGACGATTGGTGTGTGTTGCTTTCCTGGTGTGAATTATTGTCATGGGTCTTTAACATACACATCTGGGAGGTTTCTATTTGGTGTCCAGTGATCCCCTCAGAAAACCCTGATTTGTCATACCTATTTTTCTAGACCCCATCTTGAAGAAAAATCTTCCTGGCATTTCTATGAAAATGTGTAGCAACAAGCTTTGATTCAGGAGCAAGTATTTCTGACTCATCCCATGAATGTACAATGCTTTGTTCTGCTGAGTTTCAATTTGCATCAAGATGATCAGACAGGACTTGTGGGAAGGAAACAAAGTCTCCACCTTGCCTTGGCACAAACCCCGGGTGGCAATCAGACAGGGCATGTGGGGAAAGAGATCAGGCTCCATCCTGTACTGGGAATGATGCAGATCTGTCTTCCAATGGGACAAATAAATCAAGTCAAAAATCCAAGAATTATTTTCCTCCAAATTGCCACCAAATTATCGTAATGTTACAAGCAAGCAGTCGTGCTAAAAGGGATTTTGTTCCTTAAAGCCAAACAATAGGATAATGTATACATTTTTATCTTTACAGAGAAACTAAAACAACATTCCCGCTATTTATTATAATGGAAAAATAGAACCTGAATTCTACAGCGCAGATGCAAGTTTCAGCCCAACCTGCGAGCCAGTGTACTCGAACACCACCTTCTGAGGCAATTCATTATTTCAAACTTTTTTTTTGACAATTTATTTTCTTTTCATTTTTGTAAACTTTTTTTCCACTGGAGGCAGATATGTTGAATGTTATTTCACTCCATTAGCTGGTGTTGTGGCATAGTGTGCTGTCCCTCAATGCTGATGTTAACTTACTGCAAATTTCATTGTACTGTATTCAAAGATGAATAAAGATAGATTCCAGTGTTAAATCTACTTGTCAACATGTAATAAGCCATACCCAAGGCTTTTGTTCAAGATTTCTCTAACCTAAAATAGCATCTAACCCCACAAACTAAATATACAGACGAAGCATTCCTTGGCTTATTACTTTATGGATGTGGAATTTGGGGGAATCAATGCTGCAGTTGACCAAGGCTTTATTTTGTGCACTGATTAAAACGTGTTATTGTCTAACGTGTGTAGGTCTACTCCTTTTATGTTGAGGTGTTCAGTTATTGTGCCAGGCTCTGGGGGAAAGGGTGAATAGTATGAGCATGTTATCACTGAATCAAGATTGAACATTACACTAGAAATGAATCATTATATGGCCAAGTCGCCTTCACAAAACTAGATTTGTACCCAAACCTCCTGGTTCCTACATTCTGTGAAGAAAAACAATTTACAATACACTGGATGTTGAACACTGCCACCTTCCTTTAATTATCTGTTAAAATTGGTGACTGAAGCACGAGATATGTCCAGTGAGCATGAGGAATTGAAACTGCACATCAGCAACGCTGCCCTCGTGGTGCTGCACAATGTAGTTTCTTCCCCTTCCTTAAGGTAACTTTAATTAAATAGACTAAATTCCACACACTGAATGATATATTTTGCACTGTTTATCCAACAGACTCTTTGGGATTTTGGTTGTGGCAAAATGCCTCATGGCCAATTAATTTGGGTGCTAAGGTAATGAAGGAAACACAGCAACCACTTGAGGCATAGTGAGGTTCAACAGAGAGCCCTGCAACAATGCCCAGTAATGTGTTCTAAGTGACATTAGGCCAATGTACTGGGTATAACTCCTATATTGAAATTAATTGGAGAGCTTCCAAAGCAATGCCTGAAAGAAGACTGCCTCACAGCTCTGGTCACACAGGTCTTGACGATGGGTGCTGTCTGTACAGAGTTTGTACCTGTGTGGGTTTTCTCCGGGTGCTCTGGTTTCCTCCCACACTCCATGTTTGTAGGTAGCAATGTTACAAAATTTTGAGATTTTAAAAATCAAGTCTGCAATTTATCCCATCAGATAAAGCATAACAATAAGTTTAATTTGACACCAAATTCACTTTCATATCTCAAGTATTAAAAAAGTTATGGCCATTTTCATACTCGGAAATTAGCATCTTGTTCCCTATTGATTTTCAATGGACATTACAAAAAAGCTGTGATCTTGGATAGTCAACAGGCCATTTCTTAAGGAAAGATTAACATTTTTAAATAGCCTAAGTGTCCAAAGATTATTCACAAATAATTCACAATATAACATGATTTTTATATCTAATTTACATTAATTTATAGGCCAAATGGAAGGAATTTAGTGTTCAATTGCTGTAAATAAATGCCCATTTAAATCGGCTTTCCAGTGGGTTCCTGTGGAACGCGCCGGTTTAGAATGTTGACAGCGCGCTAAGATTAGTGCCCTCAAGTGCCCGATACTGCGGGATAGAAAAAGCCCAAAATAAACTATTCCCTATAGATAACTTTAATTACAGGGTTATATATATGCCCCATTTAATGTAAAAATAAGGTACATACCTTTAATTGTTTGCTCTATAAACCCTGGGGCTGCGAGAGGTTGCGGAATGAAACAGTAATTTTAAGACTATTATAACTATATTATCGAGGCCTATAAAACTAATAATACCTTTTGCGACCGGGTCTTGCAGCGATTTTTCGTTAATGATTTACTAGGCTGAACATGTGCGATTAGTACAGCCTAGTAAAAATCGCGTTTTAAACCCGCCCCCTCCAAACAGCGCCAAAATCGCGGGCCTGGCTGAGGGCAGATTCCCAATGGCGATTCAGGTAGGTTTTGTAACATACCTATTGTAGGTTCATTGAATTTGTCCAGACTGTGTGTAGGATAGTGCTAGTGCATAAGGGCATCACTTCGATGGGCCAAAGGGCCTGTTTCCACGCTATATCTCTAAAATTGCCCTTCCACGGAAGCCGGTAAACAGTCCACCGCACGGAATGTGTTAAGAGCTAGCGGCGGGCCGGATGTGCAACCAGAACTTGATGAGCAGCCCCTTCAAATATTGGTAGATAGGCAGCAACCTCGTTACCATTGGCAAAATCTCACTGTGATGTCATTGTGGCAGTTGGCAGCCAGCTTGAGAGCCCATTGTGATTGGTGCACTGTGAGATCATCACTGTGAGAAGGCTGGAAGCTGTCTGTGAGAAGGCAGTTTTAGCTGTTGTTTTAAATTTCAACGATTAATAACTTCAGAAATATAGGTGGAAATGTGACGGGAAGATGTTTATCGCCACCAGGGGAAAAATGTGAGTAGGGTGTGTGAAAACTGGCCTAACATTTGGAAAATGATAGGAATTAACCAGATTGGCACACACACACACAGATACAGCACAGAAACAGTTCTTTGGTCTAGGCTGATCTGATCTACGCTGATCAAATTTTATAACTGAGTTGGTCCAGTTTTCCTGTGTTTGGCTCATATTTCTCTAAATCTTTCATTTCCATCCTCTGAAGACATTGCCCCTCATGTCTCTTTTAAATCTTTCCCCTTTCACAACATTCTGCCCACCAGTTCTGGACTCCTCTTCCCTGGGAAAAAGTCTGACATTCACCTTCTCTGAGCCCCTCGTAATTTTAAAAATCTCTATAAGGTCACTCTTTGGCCTCCCACGCTCCAAGGAAAAGTCCAAGCCTCTCCCGACACCTCTCAGTCTCCAACCCTGGTAACATCCTGGTGAATCTTTCCTGTGCCTTTTCCAGCCTTATGACAGCCTTTAGCCGGATGACCAGAACTGCACACAATACTCCAAATGTGCTTCCACTAACGTAAATGTCATTTACAGAGACATTTTAAATTAATATTTCCTTTGTACAAATTTTAATCAAAGAACGGTGAAATTCAGATATTGGCCCATGTAACAGTTGAACTTCAACTACATCCCAAGAATTACAGAAGTTTTGATTAAATAGTATTTTCCTTTTGATGGTTACATTGTAGAAAGCATAAAGTATAAAAAGCATATTCTGGTGAAACCAAAGTTGATCTATGTATTGTTTCAGTTTTGTTTCATTTCCAATCATACACCCAAAGCATAATAAATAGAAAGCAAGATTTTTTTTATAAAGGGAAGGGAAACATGTAGTTCAATAGCAGCAGGGCCTGTAAATAGCAATGTTACAAAATTTTGAGATTTTAAAAATCAAGTCTGCAATTTATCCCATCAGATAAAGCATAACAATAAGTTTAATTTGACACCAAATTCACTTTCATATCTCAAGTATTAAAAAAGTTATGGCCATTTTCATACTTGGAAATTAGCATCTTGTTCCCTATTGATTTTCAATGGACATTACAAAAAAGCTGTGATCTTTGATAGTCAAAAGCCCATTTCTTAAGGAAAGATTAACATTTTTAAATAGCCTAAGTGTCCAAAGATTATTCACAAATAATTCACAATATAACATGATTTTTATATCTAATTTACATTAATTTATAGGCCAAATGGAAGGAATTTAGTGTTCAATTGCTGTAAATAAATGCCCATTTAAATCGGCTTTCTAGTGGGTTCATGTGAACGCGCTGGTTTAGAACGTTGACATCGCGCTGGATTAGTGCCCTCAAATGCCGAGAAAAATACTGCGGGATATAAAGAGCCCAAAATGAACTACTCGCTATAGATAACTTTAATTACAGGGTTATATATATGCCCCATTTAATGTAAAAATAAGGTACATACCTTTAATTGTTTACTTTATAAAACCCTGGGGCTGCGAGAGGTTGCGGAATCAGAGAGTAATTTTAAAACTATTATAACTATATTATCGAGGCCTATAAAACTAATAATACCTTTTGCGACCGGGTCTTGCAGCGATTTTTCGTTAATGATTTACTAGGCTGAACATCTGCGATTAGAATAGCCTAGTAAAAATCGCGTTTTAAACCCGCCCCCTCCAAACAGCGCCAAAATCGCGGACATGGCTGAGGGCAGATTCCCAATGACGATTCAGGTAGGTTTTGTAACATACCTACTGTAAATACATTTTGCCTGTGGCAACTTACCCGGTAAATAGGAAATGGAAAGTTGTGATGTTTCAATGGTAGAAGAGCTTGGATAGCAATAAATAGTGCAAGGATTGTATATACCACTGTACACATCCTGCTCTTGCTTGAAATAAAATATACTGTGAACATATTTATAATGTGTACCTTTCATATCAGAATTACATTCTTGATTCCACGTCAAATGTAGGCAGTGGAATTTAAAATGGGACAAGCTAACAACATTGATAGATTTAGCCACTCAACCAAGTTCACACTCTTCTAATGATGATACGCCATCGCACCATTGTCTTTGGTCACTGCTACCAATGCCACACATCCATCCACCTGGTAGTTCTGAGGCTGGAGTCATATTTGACTCCAAGTTGTGTTATTGCCTCGTCCATTTCGTCAGTGAGGCGATCCATGGCTCACCTGGTGCTGAAACTCCCATCCATACCTTTGCCACTCTGCACCCAACAATTCTGATGCTGTTAGCTGGCCTGCTCCATGCCATCCTCTAAACACATTGTCTAAAATTAGAAACAAACTACAGATGCTAGAAATTTGAAAGGATCAGTTCATTCCAAAGAGGAAGAAAGATTCAAGGAGAGTAAGGGGCGACCGTGGCTGACAAGGGAAGTCAGGGACAGTATAAAAAGAAAAGAGAAGTATAACATTGCAAAGATAAGCGAGAAGCCAGAGGTTGTGTAACTGTTAAAGAGCAACAGAAGAAAACTAAAAAGGCAATATGAGGAGAAAAAGTGAGGTACAAAGGTAAGCTAGCCAAGAATATAAAGGATGATAGTAAAAGCTTCTTTAGATATGTGAAGAGGAAAAAACTAGTTAAGGCCAAAATTGAACCCTTGAAGACTGAATTTATTATGGGCAACAAGGAAATGGCAGACGAGTTCATCAGGTGCTTTGGATCCGTCTACACTAGGAGGACACAAACAATCTCCCAGATGTACTAGTGGCCAGAGGATCGAGGGTGATGGAGGAACTGAAGGAAATTCACATTAGGCAGGAAATGGTGTTGGGTAGACTGATGGGACTGAAGGCTGATAAATCCCCAGGGCCTGATGGTCTGCATCCCAGGGTACTTAAGGAGGTGGCTCTGGAAATCATAGACTCATTGGTGATCATTTTCCAATGTTCTATAGATTCAGGATCAGTTCCTGCGGATTGGAGGGTAGCTAATGTTATCCCACTTTTTAAGAAAGGCGGGAGAGAGAAAACGGAATTATAGACCAGTTATTAAACAGGAAGGCACTTAAATTACATTTGAACTTTTCCCCCTGACTTTAAAGCTATACCTTCTAGCATTTGGCATTTTTACCTGGGGAAAAAGGACTGTCTACACCTCACATAAATTTGTAAACTTCTATCTAGTCTTCTATCAGCCTGTGAAGCTCTGAGTTTGTGCAACCTCTGCTTGTAGCTCATACCCTCTCAGTCAGGCAATATCCTGGTAAACCCCTGCTGGACTCTCTCCAAAGGCTCCACAACCTTCCCGTCATGCAGCAACCAGAACTCAGCCACTCAATATTGTTGCTGTACATTTCTCCTTGTCAACTATCTACTCATTTCTCTTTTTGACGTGTTAACAGTGCTGGATTTAGATGAAGAGAGGCCCTAAGCTGTTCCACTTGTGAGGCCCCCAACGACCGGACAGCCATGGCGGCCAAATCTCCCACAATTCAAAGCGAGGGAGAAAGTGCCCAGCGCCGACCAGTTGCCGTTGCAGTGCGCATGCGCAGGGCGGCCGATGATGTGCTGGCCGTGGTTGTGCGCATGTGCAAGGCGGCCTGCCGTGCCGGCGGATGAGGAGCGAGCGGAGCCCGGCGGCCTGGACACGGATAGCGGGGGGAGATGGAGAGAGAGAGATAGAGAGGGGGGCCGCCCAGAGTTGAACGGTAGGTGTTCTGCCTTGGCCGGAGGCCCCTCTAGACCTCGAGGCCCATCAATTTTTTCGGGAGGCCCCCTAGAAAGTGGGGGCCCTAAGCTATAGCTTGTTTAGCTTATACGTAAATCCGGCACTGCTTGTTAATGTACTTTTTCCCACAATCTTTTCAGGCAGTGTATTTCAGCTTGCATCATATGTAAACACAAAACTTTCCTGTTGTACCTCAGGACCTTTTTCCAATTATCTCAAATCAGGGTCCAGCGGAGAAACTTCTTCTCCATTCAGGGGAACAATCACTCTTTAAGGACTCCATAAAACCAAGTCAGTCTCCCATCTTATCATTCTGCTATATCTCCTCTGCAGCCTCAATCAGATATTGACCTGCATTCTAAAATACAACATGATATTTCAACCAAGACTTAACCAGGATTTCAAAAAAAGATTCACATTGCTTTGTGTCCTAATAAAACCCAAAGAGAATGGATACCGATTATTAAATATCCTTCTCGACTTGGTCTGCCAAGACAAAAGCAGAATCATTGTCACTATTTTGAAGTCAGATTTACCCAAAGATGGGGAAGTTTTTGGTCCTCTCATTCTCAATGAAGTGACGCAGTCGAATACTATTTTTTGTATCAAATGTTCGACCGTCAAAGAGATTGTAGGTGGGGATGAAGAAATGAGGAAGATTGGCTCTCTTCAGATGATCAGTGAAGTTGTCCAAGAGCTGGAGAAAGCATCCAGCAAGGTCTTCAGGACGCCACATTTCATCTTTAGGTCTCTGGACACATGCGTGGAAAAGAGTTGTTTTTGCATGGTAGGAGCAGACATCTGCCAATATGCGAGGATGCTTCTCCTTCAATTTCTCAATGAGGCGCTTCAAAAGCTTCAGACAGGATTTCCTATGAAAACAAAAGCAACTCGATTACAATGTGATGGTTTTTTATCCATCTCCCCTGAATCACAAGCTCAATAATACTCAATAATCCCCATACAGGGCTGGTCCCACCAGCATGCGCCTGCATGCGGCGAGCGCGACACAAACCAGAAGCGGGAGCCGTGCGGAGGTCGAGTGAGTGACGTGAAGTTCGAGCGAAGTCCGCGGGAAGTTTGCGCGCGACGAACGGCATCGAGCCGCTTAGTATGCCCGTCGAGACGGTGCGTACGGCATCGAGGCGGCTGCGGGCCGGCAGGCTGTTGCCGCGCGGAATTTTTTAACACGGTCAGTTTTTCGGAGCCCCGCGCGATGTCAGGACCAGCTCCACACAACTCCATACGGCTCCGGCGATCGAGTTAGGACCGGCCCCGCGAGGCCGTACGGCTCAAGCGACCACGTTAGGTCGCACTTGCCGCATGGAGTCGCTTGCTCGTGGGACAGGCCCTTAACAGCGTCAGAGATCTGGGTTCGATCCTGACTATGGGTGTTGTCTGCACACAGATTTTTTTACATTCTCCCTGTGACCGTGTGGGTTTTCATCGGTTCCCTCCCACACTCCAAAGACACGTAGGTTTTTTGTAGGCTAATTGGGTTTGTTAATATTGTAAATCGTCCCTAGTGTGTAGGATAGTGCAAGTGTAGGGGTTGATTGCAGGTCAGCACGGACTCGGTGGGGTGAAGGGCCTGTTTCCTGAAGTGCTGCAGCTCTAAAGACTAAAATCTAACTGTAAGGAAAGTGAAAGTCACACCCCAGAATGCCCACTGCAGCAGGAATAGAAACATAGAAATTAGGTGCAGGAGTAGGCCATTCGGCCCTTCGAGCCTGCACCGCCATTCAATACGATCATGACTGATCATCCAACTCAGTATCCCATACCTGCCTTCTCTCCATACCCCCTGATCCCCTTAGCCACAAGGGCCACATCTAACTCCCTCTTAAATATAGCCAATGAACTGGCCTCAACTACCCTCTGTGGCAGAGAGTTCCAGAGATTCACCACTCTCAAGTTTTTCTCATCTCGGTTTTAAAGTATTTCCCCCTTATCCTTAAGCTGTGACCCCTTGTCCTGGACTTCCCCAACATCGGGAGCAATCTTCCTGCCGAGTCTATCCAGTCTTTCTTCATATGAAAGTCCTGCCATCCCAGGAATCAGTCTGGTGAACCTTCTCTGCACTCCCTCTATGGCAAGAATGTCCTTCCTCAGATTTGGAGACCAAAAATGTACGCAATACTCCAGGTGTGGTCTCACCAAGACCCTGTACAACTGCAGTAGAACCTCCCTGCTCCTATACTCAAATCCTTTTGCTATGAAAGCTAACATACCATTCGCTTTCTTCACTGCCTGCTGCACCTGCATGCCTACTTTCAATGACGGGTGTACCATGACACCCAGGTCTCGCTGCATCTCCCCTTTTCCTAATCGGCCACCATTTAGATAAAAGTCTGCTTTCCTGTTTTTGCCACCAAAATGGATAACCTCACATTTATCCACATTATACTGCATCTGACAAACATTTGCCCACTCACCCAGCCTATCCAAGTCACCTTGCAGTCTCCTAGCATCCTCCTCACAGCTAACACTGCCCCCCAGCTTGGTGTCATCCGCAAACTTGGAGATATTGCCTTCAATTCCCTCATCCAGATCATTAATATATATTGTAAATAGCTGGGGTCCCAGTACTGAGCCTTGCGGTACCCCACTAGTCACTGCCCGCCATTGTGAAAAGGACCCGTTTACTCCTACTCTTTGCTTCCTGTTTGCCAGCCAGTTCTCTATCCACATCAATACTGAACCCCCAATGCCGTGTGCTTTAAGTTTGTATACTAATCTCTTATGTGGGACCTTGTCAAAAGCCTTCTGGAAGTCTAGATACACCACATCCACTGTTTCTCCCCTATCCACGCTACTAGTTACATCCTCGAAAATTTCTATAAGATTCGTCAGACATGATTTACCTTTCGTAAATCCATGCTGACTTTGTCCAATGATTTCACCACTTTCCAAATATGCTGCTATCCCATCTTTAATAACTGACTCTAGCAGTTTCCCCACTACCGATGTTAGACTAACTGGTCTGTAATTCCCCGTTTTCTCTCTCCCTCCCTTCTTAAAAAGTGGGGTTACGTTTGCTACCCGCCAATCCTCAGGAACTACTCCAGAATCTAAAGAGTTTTGAAAGATTATTACTAATGCATCCACTATTTCTGGAGCTACTTCCTTAAGTACTCTGGGATGCAGCCTATCTGGCCCTGGGGATTTATCGGCCTTTAATCCATTCAATTTACCCAACACCACTTCCCGACTAACCTGGATTTCACTCAATTCCTCCAACTCCTTTGACCCGCGGTCCCCTGCTATTTCCAGCAGATTAATTATGTCTTCCTTAGTGAAGACGGAACCAAAGTAGTTATTCAATTGGTCCGCCATATCCTTGTTCCCTATGATCAACTCACCTGTTTCTGACTGCAAGAGACCTACATTTGTTTTAACTAATCTCTTTCTTTTCACATATCTATAAAAACGTTTGCAGTCAGTTTTTATGTTCCCTGCCAGTTTTCTTTCATAATCTATTTTTCCTTTCCTATTTAAGCCCTTTGTCCTCCTCTGCTGGTCTCTGAATTTCTCCCAGTCCTCTGGTATGCTGCTTTTTCTGCTTGATGATAACCTGAGATGGCATTCCTAACCCCTTTACACTTCAAGACGACAGGGCAGAGCTCAGTTTGAGTTGTAATCAAAAATTGAGTGGGACACTTGTTGGTTCATCCGACTTGGTAGTTTTGGTGGCACAGAGACAAACTGTTCAGAGAGCCACTGTGTTTTACTGACGTGTACTACTTAAAATGCACAGTGTTTTGCAGCTATGCAACTGCACCCAGATTCCCTTATCCCAGCAGGCACTGTAATCCACATGGAGCAAAATCACCCCGATTCCCATATCTCGTCACAGTCAGTGTGTGTGGAGTTTGAGGTTCAATGAGGGTCAGACTAGACCATCAAAGCTCCCCCTTCACTGATCCACCAGCTATGTGTGCGTGCAGAATGTATTGAAGCTGCACTATGGTTCAAGTCAAATGATACGATAATTTCAACGCAGAGAAAAACCCGAAAGCATTTGAGACACCACTTTGCAGATATTTCCATTCGGTTGCAAGGGCCTCACAGTTTCCTGTCACTTAAAGTCTCCCACTCATGCCAGCCCCACTGCTACAGTCTCCCACACCGTTCCATCAATGCCCAACTTAAGTTTGAAGAAGACCACTTCATCTTCCTATTCTGAAGCCTTGCACCTTAATAGCTACGTAATAATTTCAGGTAACCACCTCTATGTTGATGCTTATGTGATCAGTTGATGCGAACAACATTATTT
Source organism: Leucoraja erinaceus (assembly GCF_028641065.1). Taxonomy (NCBI): domain Eukaryota; kingdom Metazoa; phylum Chordata; class Chondrichthyes; order Rajiformes; family Rajidae; genus Leucoraja; species Leucoraja erinaceus. The sequence goes on along the minus strand of NC_073381.1, from coordinate 20,672,931 downwards.
ATATGTTTTGCTTTTTCCCTTTCTGCGTGTAACTGCCAACTTTAAAATGATTGTTATCTTCATCCTTTCAATCTGCACTCTCTATCACTGACATTCCCTCAGTTCTGTCCACCACTGCACTCTCACTATTTGCATGTAATAAGAGGTCCTCAACCAAAATGGCACCCTGTCCCTCTCCCCACAGATGGTGCCTCACTTGCTGACAGCATACATTTCCTGCTTTAGTTTCAATTTCCAGCATCTCCATTCGTTTTGCTCCAATTCATTCAGAAATACTGTCCCTCAGGTCTCCATGTGGTCATAAAATCACCCTGATTCCCACATCTGGTCACAGTCGGTGTGTGTAGAGATTGAGGTTCAACGAGGGTCAGACTTCACCATCAAAGGCACAAGGCTAACATTTGGATGCACAACTCAAGTTTTAATGGGTCTCTTTTCCCAACCCCATCAACAGAGGGCACAGGAATAACACATGCAAAGCAATATCTTGGTGTTTTTAGAGGTACAGTGTGGAAACAGGCCCTTTGGCTCACCGAGTCCACGCTGACCATTGATCACCCACACACTAATTCCATGTTATCTCACTTTCGCATCCTACACACTGGGGACAATTGGCAGGGGCCTATTAACCGACAAACCTGTACAGCTTTGGAATGTGGGAGGAAACCAGAGCACCCGGAGAAAACCCAAGTGGTCACAGGGAAAACGTACAAACGTCGTCAGACAACCCCTGAGGTAAGGACTGAACCCGGGTCTACGGCAATGTGAGGCAGCAGCTCTACCGGGGCACCATTGTGGAGGGGGAGGGGGGAAAGAAGTTAAGGAAATGGGAACCAACATATCTTAGCACAGTGTAGGCAAAATGCTGGAGTAACTTAGTGGGTCAGGCAGCAGCTTTGGAGAATTGCATGGTGTATTACAAGCAGTGAAACAAACCTGCAGCATTTAGATGAGCCGCTCTCACAGCAAGTCTTCATGTTGCCATGGTTCATGATCATCATCTTCTCAATGTGCGAGAATGAGATCCGCCACATTTCTGCAAAAGTGAAGTTGAAATCTCAAGAAATGTTACTTGACTGTGGTGTTCAGCGACTGTCCATGTGCCACTCTCGCACTTCACTACACTGTAAGACCACAGGTTTAACAGGTCCACATGTCTTCCCGTTCTTGCAAGAGCCATTTATAAAAGCAATGGCTCCAGCGTTTTGGGGGAACATTTGTGTGGTGGCCTTCCTTGGGCATTCGGCTTCACATTGCCATGGTGTTTACAAACATGTTGCAGAAACTATGTCTGCATGTGTGCCTGGCTTTCGCCCAACATCACAGGAGGAGGTAGAAGAAATCCCAGCACGTCATAACCCAATACTTAGCTAATTCTTGTGGAATGCATTGTCATATTCTGTGGACAAGGAGTTTGGCCATTGTATATAACAAGAATCTATTTATAGGGTGCCTTTAATGCAGCAAAATGGTCTACGGTATTTCAGAGCATGGATATCAAACTAAATTTGACATGGAACCGTCAACAGTAAATAGCCAAAAGCTCTGCAGAAGTTAAATTGCAAAGAGCATCTTAAAAGAGGAAAACACGGCAGAATAATTAAATCTGGGGACGATCAGATGTGGAGGAGCACAGGCGTATTGGCGGGATGGAAGATATTATAGTTAAGGAAGCATGAAACCATGGAATGATTTGAAAACAAGGCAGAGAATTTTAACATGAAGGGGCTGTTTGACTGGGAGTCAATTTCATCCAACTATTGCAAGATCCATGGGTAAATGGGATTCCGTTTTATATGACCTCTAGATTATACAGATTGGGTGTCCATGCCTGATGAGAACAAAGATGAGGATAAGGGTTTCAGCACAGAGTAGCTGAGATGAGCAGAGACAAGTAATTAATGGAGTAAAAAAAATAGCGGTGCATGGACAAATGTTTCGAAGCAGGTGGCATGTCATCCAGGCTGCAAATAATCCACTTCAATATCAAGGAGAGGGATGGAGCTGGGTTCACAACAGCAGGGTAGTAATGAATTAAAGGGAATAACATGTGGTTCTTTGATCAACAGCACATACTCAGAAGGGCAGAACGGCCCATTTCCATCATTCTGTGAGTTACTGAGACTGGAAACTCCCATTCCAAAACACTGGAATAGCTAGCATTATTATTGTCAGCAAGATGCCAGAATTAGACATCAAAGAGGAAACAACCTATCATTTAGGAAAACTGAGTAAAATTAAACTTGGTCAACAGAGTTTCATGTAAGCTAACTCACAGTTGACAATCTTGCTCAAATTCTTTGAGGATGTGGGGTATTAAGGGTGGTCAACAGAGCCATCGTGGATTCTATTTGTTCTTTAAAGAAATGTGACGAAGACTCTCTTCCTTTGATGAGCAACATTAGACTGGTACCTCATGAAGTTATTGGAGACAGGTCCTTGTGGAAGCTAACAATTTAGGCAAATGTGATGAGATAAAGATGGAGACAGAAGTAGGGATGGTACATGGTGCAGTTTACATATTCTGTTGTGCTGCCGCAAGTAAGAATGTCATTGTTCTATCTGGGACATACAACGATAAAACACTGTGGACTCTTGAATGATACATAACACCACATGCCTGGGCCTCACTGGCTCATCAGGAGCTGATGGGCTGACTGCTGCAGGGCACATTGAGGATGTCGACCAAACAGCATCAACGATTGAGGCTGCAGTCGTATCAGCTTAATTGAGGGATCTGTGATTTGACCGTAGTTTCAATTATTTATAATGATGGAAGGGCTGGAAGTAAAATGCATAATCTCAATAATGCTACTGATTAGCTACTGATTATCTGAGTTGTAAGTTGCAAAATCAGACTTAGGGACAGGAATGGATCAAACTCAATTCTTACACTCTAGCAGACCTCGGATGACAATTCATTGATATGAAACATTTCCTCTGTTAACATCTTACCCCAGTCCCATGTCCTATAGAACATGTCCAGCATTTTATGGTTTTACTTCAGATTTCCAGCATCCAGCTTATGTTGTTTTTGTACTGTGGATGCTTGAACAATGACTGGGCAGGGCATTGACATTGGTAATCCAAGGAAGAGGAGGGTGCGGTTAGCCATCTTGGATAATATGGAGACGATGGAAAAACAAGATGGGATAGACACCGTTGTCACAAATCAGATTTATGTCATTTGTTACATCATTTGGCTCCTTGGTAATGCATGTTTGCAAGATTTTCTCCAGTGAATGTGGCATATATGCCTTCATATTCTGCTCATGCATTTGTTCTTTAAATGGAAGTGATAACGCACCTTTCTTTGACAAAGCTTGGGCTCCTTCTGTGGTCTCAAGCGGCTGCTGTTTTGGCACCAGGTAAAAATGCTTCCGTCTGAAATCAGTCCTGACCTTTGTTCCCAACCACTCTTCAATCTTCAGCCCGTTGATGGTGCTGCCGGGCCAGCTCTGTTTCACCTTCAAAGCCAACACCATGTCCAGCGAGATGAGCACACCGTCTCCCCCTATCTCCAGCGTCACAGCTGGGCTTCCTGGTTTCTTCCTTAACACTTTCACGTTGGAATCTGTGAAAAATGACACAATGGTGTAAACGTCTCTATCTGTTGATAACTGCAGCCATGAGATGAGCCGAGAACAAAGGATCCAGGTGTGAAGCGCACTTACTCAGCACCAGGACTCCTTCACTCTGATCACCAGGAGGCAGCAAAGCCATGAAGGGACCATTAATGGCACTGGTCAGCATACTGTTCCTTTGGGCATTTGGCAGCGCAGTGGCTCGGCTGGTGGAGCCATTGCCTCACTGCACCAGAGACTCGTGTTCAATCCTGACCTCCAGTGCTGTCAGTGCGGAGTTTGCGTGTTCTCCACGTGACCACATGAGTTTCTCCTGCGCTCATTCCCACACAACACAGACATGCAAGTTGGCAGGCTAATTGGCGACTGTAGATTGACCCTTGTGTATCGGTGAGTAGTAGAATCTGGGAGGAAGGGGTGGAGTTGATGAAAATATGAGGAGAATAAAATAGGATTAAAATAGCAAGGCAATTGGTGGTTAGTGCAGATGGTGGTCTGAAGGGCATATCTCACTACTGTAAAGCTTTATCACTATAATGGACTGGGGCTGGTGTGTGCTTTCCACAATCTACTTGATCACAGTTAATTAGATTCTCATCCAGATTTACCATCTTTTCCTCCACAATGTTAGACCCAACAAGATGGTCGGTCTCAGATCTGAAAGCTCCAGCTTTTTCACTATGCTTTGCTCGACCATTGCATGGCAGAGAAAAATAGTAAAAGCAGCAGGCCAGCTCTGTATTAAGTACTTGCATGATGGGGAGGTCCAGAGCAGAACCATTGGCATGCATCACATTTACAGATCCCGGCCTGGCTGTGGACCCAGGGTCATTCCAAGGTTCAGAAAGGGGAAGATCAGCAAGGATTCCCACTCATGAATCCGAGCCTCTTCTCACCACTAACGCTCCCATCCCTCACGTACGGATAGGATTGGTGTGGTTGCCATCGGCTGGATTACATGCAACCTCTAACCTCCTGGATGAAGTACCAAATAGGACAGTTATCAAGTCAAGACCGTTTAATTGTCACATGTACCAAAACAGAACAATGAAATTCTTACTTGCAGCAGCGTTACAAGACTGTAAACACAGTTCAAGTAGATAACATAATAAATAAACAAAACTTCAATAAATTAAAAAAAACACAATCATGGTGTAAAATAAAACAAAGTCCCCAAGTCCATCGTACAACCAATGGTGCTTTATTGTCATGTGTGCACAACTCAACAAAATTCTCTTTGCAAAGATCAAACATGCAGAAGTCATCGTATTTTGGTGTCTTATACGTGAAGACCAAAATCTGGTGCACACACTTGATGTACTCGATCAGCTCCCATACCTGGTAAGCTCCACGTTGCTGCAGGGCCTCCTCCGTCACCCTTGGCCGCTTCTGCCCACAAACCGGCGTCCCTTTCCTCGCCCAACCAGGAGGAGGTGTCCTGGGGGTGAAGGTGCTGGAGGCAAAACCCCTCCTATTAGTCTACTCCTCGCAACGGTCGTTGCGAATGGCTCCCTCCTCATCGGCTCTCCGGTCTTCTGTTGTCAGCAAATTTAACAATGGAGTTAGAACTGTGTCCAGCTACACAGTCATGAGTATAAAGTGAGTAGAGCAGGGAACTGGGCACACAGCCTTGAGGTGCCCCTGTGCTAATCATTATTGAGGAGGAAGTGCTGTTGCCAATTCGTACCGATTGAGTTTTGTTGATGAGGAAGTCGAGAATCTAATTCCAAAGGGATGCACAGAGATCCAATTCCTTGAGCTTGGTATTATTTGGAGGGATAATGTTGTTGAACTCCAAACTGTAGTCAATGAACAACAACCTGACATCTGAAGAAGGGTTTCGGCCCGAAACGTTGCCTATTTCCTTCGCTCCATAGATGCTGCTTCACCCGCTGAGTTTCTCCAGCATTTTTGTGTACCTTCGATTTTCCAGCATCTGCAGTTCCTTCTTAAACAGCCTGACGTGTGTTTTTATTGTCCAGGTGGTCCAGTGGGGAGTCAGTGCGATTGCATCTCCATTGATTTATTGTGGCAGTAGACAAATTGAAGTGGGTTTAGATTCTTACTAAGGTAGGAGTTGATATGTGCCATAACCAACCTCTCAAGCACTTCATCACTATGGCCATTACTGACAGTCTGTAGCCGTTAAGACATTCACCTTACTCTTCTTGGGCACTGGGATTATTGATGCCCTTTTAAAGCAGATGGGAACCTCAGACCTCAGTAGTGAGCGGAGGTGCGAGATTGCAACCTTCACGTGGTCCACCCTGTTTTGACGAATGCAATCAACCTGGCGTGCAAAAACAGAACAACTTGTCTTACAACTTTAGGCTGTGCACGCCAAACACAAGAAGAAGTAACGAGAGGTTACAAGATGTCCGCAAAAACTCCAGTCGGTTGGTCCGCGCAGGTTTGGGGAACACAACCAGGTACAACATCAGGTCCAGGCACTTTCCGAGGATTCCTGTAGAATCTTCTGATGTCGGCCTTGGTGACTGAGATTGGAATACCATCAGGGGTAGGGGGCCCCCAAGAAGGCACATCTTATAACCATATAACCATATAACAATTACAGCACGGAAACAGGCCACCTCGGCCCTACAAGTCCGTGCCGAACAACTTTTTTTCCCTAGTCCCACCTGCCTGCACTCATACCATAACCCTCCATTCCCTTCTCATCCATATGTCTATCCAATTTATTTTTAAATGATACCAATGAACCTGCCTCCACCACTTCCACTGGAAGCTCATTCCACACCGCTACCACTCTCTGAGTAAAGAAGTTCCCCCTCATATTACCCCTAAACTTCTGTCCCTTAATTTTGAAGTCATGTCCTCTTGTTTGAATCTTCCCTATTCTCAAAGGGTAAAGCTTGTCCACACATCATCTTCTGTCTATCCCTCTCATCATTTTAAAGACCTCTTGATCAATAGCCCCCCCTATTAACCTGTCTGCGCTCCAGAGAATAAAGACCTAACTTATTCAACCTATCTCTGTAACTTAGTTGTTGAAACCCAGGCAACATTCTAGTAAATCTCCTCTGTACTCTCTCTATTTTGTTGACTTCCTGTTATCTTCCTTTCTTCTTTTCGAAGCGTGCATAGAAGGCATTGAGCTTGCCTGGTAGTGATGCCTCGCTGTCACTCGAGCTGCCCCCTGGATTTGCCTGGCAGGAGGTGATGAGGTGCAACCCCTGCCACAGCTGCCGAATGTCCGTCTCATCCTCCAACTTAGAGCGAACGTGCCTTTTAGCCTTTTTGATTGCCTTATCGAGGTCGTATCTGGACTTCTGGTATGAATCTGTGTCACTGGTCGTCTGGCCCTCAGATAGATTGCGGACCTCATTGTTCATCTAAGGTCTCCGGTGGGGAACACTCGGATGGGTTTTCATGGGAACACACTTCTCCAACACATTTTCTTATCAAGTCGGTAACAACTTGGTGTATAAATTCAGGTACATTGCCCAGTCCTTGAAGATTGCCCAGTCTACTGACTCAAATCTGAATTATCTGGGGTGGAACCCTCTCCAAGACAGACGTGAAGCTCACCGTTTGACCTGTTTTTACAAAATGTTAAATGGTCAGCTCGACAAGACTACAAGACCTACACCAAACCCAAACCAATTAGGAGCAGACGAGGGCATTCGATCCAATTTGTGATCCCAGCTACAAAGACGGATGTGTACAGCAATTTGTTCTTCCCCCGCACAATTAAAGCATGGAATAATCTCCACCCAACTATAGTTACCCAACCAGATGCAACTAAATTTAAAGTAGCTCTTTCTTCCCAATAACCCTTTCTGGCTTAAGCCCTCCCTTCACCACCTGTTGTTTAAATTCCATTTGGAATATTTTGGAGGACCAAGAAACCAAGAACGAAGAAAATCCCAGAGTTGTTCCTTCCCCCGACCAGCTCTGTTTAGTCTTCACCACTGGAGCTGCGCTCTTCAGTTGCTGCCTATCTGCAGGAAGAAGGAGCACAGCCAGATGGTTGGATTTTTCAAAGTGAGGACAAGGGATAGAGTGATAAGCATCTTTGATGGTGGAATAGCAAGAGATGGACATCGAAGGTCAAAAGCTGTTTATTCTCTGGTGCTGCAGGACACGAGATGGTAGCAGTTTGGAAGGGATTTCTTCAAATTGGCCTTGCTGAATGTCCGCGGCTACATAAGAAAGGCCTCAGGGTACGCTGTCACCACGGCGTGCAGTTCCTCCGGTGCTAAATGAATGGTTGCCTGGGGCAGGAGGTTAGACTGTGGTCATGATGATGTAGGTGAAGTTCCTCGGGACTTAGAAGGGGGACGGCACTTCACCACCAGGAGTTCCAGGTGTGGAGAGCACGAGTTAGACAAGACCGCTACATCTGACCACCACGAAGAGTTTAGCACGAGGCAGACGCCTCTGCCTCTCCCTTTCCCGATGCTTCGGTTTGGTCCATGCGATGAATGGAGAAACCTTTGGGCTGGCGAGCTGAGTCTGGGGAGCTGGATGTGGGCCATGTCTCTGTGAAACAGAGCACACAACATTCCCTCATCTCTCTTTGATAAAGCAGCCCGCCCTTAAGTCCTCAACTTTATTTTCTGATTTTGGATGGTCAGCCATGATCATGTTGAATCCCGGTGCTGCCTTGAAGGGCTGAATAGCCTACGGCTGCACCTATTTTCTATGTTTCTGGCAACTGTGCATTGCCCAGTAGGATGGTCAGAAGGGGGGAGTAGGTGGAAGGAGGGGAGGAGTAAGTCTCCTGCGCTTCAGTCTTACTCGTGGACACGTCGGCTATATTTCCAGACACATTGGAGGCTTTCCCGGTATGTCCTGGCACTGCACTAAGTGCGATCCTCCGCAAGGTTGGGGATTCCCTTGCATCCCACGGTAGCTCCATTGCCATTGGAAGATCGCAACAGCACTAATCCATTTAAATGGACCAGCAGCTTGTCAGATATGGCATTGATCTGTGCTGTTCCTTTTATCCAAATAAGTTCAGAGCTGTTATATTTGATCCTGTCCTGTTGTACTACAGGTGCACAACCTTTTATCCGAAAGCCTTGGGACCAGACACTTTTCGTAATTCAGAATTTTTCGGCTTTCGGAATGGAAGATTTTTAGCGTAGTGGTAGAGTGCTCGGCTCATATCCGCAAGGTCGCAAGTTTGCGCCTCGATCCCGGCAGTTACTCGATCGCGAGTTTGAGTCTTCAATGTAGTTTTTCTTGCAGAATAGGAGAGAATAGGGAGGGTTAGGCTGGGATCATTCTCTGCGAGATAATCTTAGTGCGGGAGACAAGTGTAGGAGAGGTGTACCGACTGTGTGGGCAGAACTTTGGAAGTGATTGCCCACCATTCTCAAAAAGCCGCTGTGTCTCCCTGTCCCTCCAACTCCAGAGGAATCCGCTTCCTGAGGGCCGAGTACATTATCTAAATTCTAGCGACAAGTGGCAGTTCATCAACTGACTTTTCCCACCATCAGGTAGCCCCTGCATCTGTCCAGCCCCTCATCCAAACCCGGGTTCCTCTGGAGTTTGGAGTGGGGCTGGGCAAGGAGTTGCTGATCTGGCAGATTATCTCCGTGCTTTGCAGTGGGCCTGGGGGTCGGTGCCCCGATGAGGGGGGCGCAGCTCGGGCTGTGGGCCAACTGCCACTTGTCGCCATAGCGGCCCATCAGGGAGCGGCTTCTGGTGGTCCTGACGTCTTCGGCCACCCCCCTGTACAGGAGCTGAGACTGGGAACTGTACCGCCCTTGCCCCCTCCCTCTGCAACTGCAAACAACCCCACAGTTCCCAGTCTCAGCTCCTGTACAGGGGGGTGGCCGGAGACGATCACAGCCCGAAGCTGCGACCCCTTGTCCGCAACCTCAAGGACCAAGACGCACTTTGCACACCCCTCAGAATTCTGTTTCTACGGGGAGCGTGTTCCTCTGTAAATTGAGAGTATATAGAAACATTGCTGCTGGTGTGGGTCTCTGGGATCTCCGTGCTTGCCAGTGGGCCTGGGGGGACGGTGTTCGCCCGTTGGTCCTGACGTCTCCGGTGACTGGCACTAGCTCCGACGTGAAGACAGAACAAAAGCCCCCGCGCCGGTGCAATGGGCGGTGAGCTGGAGAGGGGAGGGAAGGGGTCACACACATGTCCAATTCGGGAAAAAAATCGGGAAGCAGAGGGGTGTAGGTGGGGTGATACTAACCATACCTAGACAATTTGCTGCTGCCTGCCCACTGAGTTAAAAAGTTCTCATGCAAGACTCACGATACACTGTGTATCGTGAGTCTACCATGGGGGAACTTTTTAACTCAGCGGGCAGGCAGCCCCCCTATTCTGCAGATTGTCAATTATTAACCCTCCCCGATCATTGCAATATACCCTCCACCTTCAAGGCTTTTATGAATGGGGATTTAGTTCGCCTCTTTCTTCTAAAACTCGAAAGAGTAGACCAGCCTACCGGAGGTTTCCGCTGTCACCTCTGCGGGCCTTGCCCTCGGTGAATGTTTTCAAGGACCTTTCTTCAAGGACTGAAAAAATGTCGCTATTTGGAGGTTTTCGTTATTTGGAACTTCGGATAAAAGGTTGTGCACCTGTACTGTCAAAATGTCACCACAGTACAGCACCATGTTGTTTTGTCCAGAAACAAATTGATCCATTTACCATGTGGAAAGTTGCCTTGCAATGTAGTACCGTGTAAATGATATATCTGCATACTGACCTGGCAATAATTTTACTGCATCTATTATGAGTTTCCTGAGGTGGCAAAGCATTTTTTCGGCTGACAGCAGTCCGTCACAAACAAACCGATTGAGAAGGTTGTCACGTGGGCATCTCTTAAATCCAATACAGTAGAAAGCACCTTCGATGTCCACCTCTTGACACGCGACTCTCTCCACAGGGACTGTGATCATTATATCAAATTCATTTGGTTCAAAAATCTGCAGAGACCAGAAATTAAATGTTAACACGAAACATCACCTTTCATCCTGCAGGCTTTTGCCTTTAACAAATCATCTGAATTCAGTCTTCAAATCGAATTTTCCAAACACTTTGCCCCCTTACCTCTGAACTTGGATAGGACAGGTTTGGAGGGATATGGACCAAATGCTGGCAGGTGGGACTCGTTTAGCTGGGACATGTTGGCCGGTGTGCGCAAGTAGGGCCAAAGGGCCTTTTCCCACACCGTATCACCCTATTACTCTATGTTCCCTCTGCATGACTCAAGTCTGCTGTTCATCTACCTATACCACCTGCTTTCCCCAGTGGCTTAGCTTGAGACAAAGGATGCAATGCTCATGGGGGGGGGGGGGGGAAGAGAGAGAGAGAGGGGTGTTACTAGGGTTGGTTCCTCCTACCACCAGACTCTCCAGTCTCACCCTCCAATGGACCAACGTTCACCTTAGCCACCCTTTTTCTTTTATATAGCTATAAAAACTCTTACTATTAGTTTTTATGTTGTTCGCTAAAATTCCTTTCATAGTCTATTTTCCCCGTCTTAATTAATCTCTTAGTTATTTTCCTGCCCTTGGAATTTTCACAGCACAATGAAACAGCATATGACAGACCAAGATACTGATCAATTGTTTTGCAATGCAGGACATCATTCATGGACATGGATACCCCTGGCAAAGCCGGAATTTATTGTACATGCCAAGTGGTTCCAAAACTGAGAAGGTTGCTAATAACCAACCACATTGCTGTGGAACTGGAGTCACGTGTGGGCCAAGCCGGGCAAGGATCGCAGATCTCCTTCCTTCAAGGACATTAGTGAAGTGGATAGGTTTTAGATACATAGAAACTAGGTGCAGGAGTAGGCCATCCGGCCTCTTCGAGCCTGCACTGCCATTCAATATGATCATGGCTGATCATCCAACTCAGTATACTGTACCTGCCTTCTCTCCATACCCCCTGATCCCTTTAGCCACAAGGGCCACATCTAACTCCCTCTTAAATATAGCCAAAGAACTGGCCTCAACTACCCTCTGCGGCAGAGAGTTCCAGAGATTCATCACTCTCTGTGTGAAAAATGTTTTTCTCATCTATGACCCCTTGTTCTGGACTTCCCCAACATCGGGAACAATCTTCCTGCATCTATCCTGTCCAACCCCTTAAGAATTTTGTAAGTTTCTATAAGACCGCCCCTCAATCTCCTAAATTCTTGCGAGTATAAGCCGAGTCTATCCAGTCTTTCTTCATATGAAAGTCCTGACATCCCAGGAATCAGTCTGGTTTTGATGATTATTTGAGTGGTTTCCTGGTAATACTACTGAAACTAGATATTTCTCTATTTGCAGATTTTTATTTAATTGCCTGAAATTCCCCAGCTGCCCCTTAAAGAATTCAAACTTGTTCCTTCGAACCAAGTTCCTAGGTAGAAATCCAATAGAAATGAGCTTGTTTCATAATTCAATGTGATCACAAAGGATTGCCCACATTCAATTTTGTGTTCCTGCTTCCTCTGCACATCCCTTGCATGCTTCAGGCGAGTAATTATCTAAATTCTACTTGTATATAGTTAATGAATTTTCCATCAACTGACTTTTCTGAATTCCACACCATCAGATATATCCTTCCCGCATCTAGTCCAGCCCTGATTTGCTTCCAAAATGTATCACTCTGCATTTTGGATGAGAATATGCAAGGCATGATTAGTAAGTTTGCAGATTACATTTGAAATGGGTGGTGTTGCAGGTGGGGAAGATGGTTATCAAAAATTACAGCAGGATCTTGATCAGTTGGGCAAGTAGGCTGCGGAATGGCTAATGATTTTAATGTCAGCAAGTGTGAGGTATTGCATTTTGGGAAATCAAACCAGGGCAGGATCTTCTTAGTAAATGGCAGGACCCTAGGGGTGGGCGCTGTAGAACAAAGGGATTGTGCATGCAGGTACATAGTTCCTTGAAAGAGTCACAGGTTTGATAGGGTGTTCAAGAAGGCTTTCAGTATATTGCACTGCATCTGTCAAGGCACTGAGTATAGAAGTTGGGATGTTATGTTATAGTTGGTGAGGCTGTATTTAATGTTCATTTTCAGTCACCCTACAAAAGGAAGGATGTGCTTAAGCAGGAAAGAGTGCAGAGAAGATTTACCTGGTTGTTGCCAGAATTTGAGGGCCTGTGCTAGAGAGGTTGGGCAGGCTAGGAGTTTATACGTTGGAGTGCACGAGGATGAGGGGTAATCTTATAGAGGTGTATAAGATCATGAGAGCAATAGAAGGGGTAAATACACAGTCATTTATCCAGAGTAGGGCAACCAAAAACTAGAGGACATATGCTTCGGGTGAGGTGGAAGATTTAATAGGAACCCGAGGGGTATCTTTATCACATGTGGTGTGTTTCTGGAACGAGATGCCAGATGAGATATACAGTGCGGAAACAGGCCGTTCAGCATTGAACTTGTCCACGCCGACCAATATTCCCCATCTACATTCATCCCAACTGCGTGCCTTTGGCCTACATCCTTCTGAACGGTGTTCGGCAAAACGGTCGCCTAGTCTATGTCCTCAAAATTGTCCCCAAATGGCATTTCCTCCATCTGCCCGGTTTTATTTCCTGTTATTAAGTTCAGTAGAGCTTCTAGTCAAATAATTCATGTAAGGTCTCAAAAATATTTCCTAGGTGCACTTTACAAGTTCCGCCCCAACTAAGCGCCTGACTTTAAGATCGATGCAGTGAATATTGGCGAAGTTAAAATCCCTCACTAGTATAACCCGATTGGTGTTACACCTCTCACCATAAAGGCCCACATAGTACTTTGCTCAAACATACTGTCCCCATCAGCGATGGATGGCTAATGCTGACATCCCATCAGAACCTGCCATCATTTGGACTGACCTTAGGCAGAATGACAGATGCCCTGGGGCGGAATTGTTCTGGATTCTCCAAAAGACAAAATATACCAGAAGCCCATGTAGACACTTCTTGTGAACTTTGTAGAAAGGAGCTGTAGATGCTAGTTTAAACTAAAGAGACACACAAAATGCTGGAGTAGCTCAGCGGACAGGCAGCATCTCTGGAGAGAAGGAATGGGTGAGGTTTTGGGTCGAGAACCTTTCCTTCAGATTGTCTATCTATGAATAGTGTCTATCTATTCTTGTGAACTTGGTGGTGAATGTCTCAGCACAATAACCTGTCTCTTAACACCAGCAAAACCAAGGAACTGATTGTGGACTTTGGAAGGGGTAGGATCAGGACCTACAATCCTGTTTATATCAACAGGACGATGGTGGAAAGGGTCAAGAGCTTCAAATTCCTGGGCGTGCATATTTCCGAAGATCTTTCCTGGTCTCAGCACACTGATGCAATTATAAAGAAAGCACATCAGCGCCTCTACTTCCTGAGAAGATTACAGAGAGTCGGTATGTCAAAGAGGATTCTCTCAAACTTCTACAGGTGCACAGTAGAGAGCATGCTGACTGGTTGCATCGTGGCTTGGTTCTGCAACTTGAGCGTCCAGGAGCGGAAAAGAATGCAGCAAGTTGTGACCACTGCCCAGTCCATCATCAGCTCTGACCTCCCCACCATCGAAGTGATCTATCGCAGTCGCTGCCTCAAAAAGGCTGCCAACATCATCAAGGACCCACACCATCCTGGCCATGCACTCATCTCTCCGCTGCCATCAGGTAGAAGGTACAGGAGCCTGAAATCTGGTACATCCAGGTTCAGGAACAGCTTCTTCCCCACAGCCATCAGGCTATTAAACTCGCCATCAAACAAACTCCAAACTATGGCAACCTATTGCACTTTATCTGTTTATTTATGTGTATATATGTGGTCTATGCTATATAGACACACTGCGCTGTTCTGTATTTATGCTTACAATATTCTGTTGTGCTGCAGCAAGCAAGAATTTCATTGTCACATTTGGGACACATGACAATAAACTCTCTTGACTTGTTACAAGCATCCGCAAACCGAGCATTCTAACCTGCTAGGCCAGCATTGCAGCACCTGCCAGTCAGGTTGAACAATTACTGTAAAAACCTGCCCTGCCCTGCCCTGAACGCCGGGAAATGAAAGTAAACGCAGCCAGCGGAAGTAGAAATAAAAAGCAATGCACCCATAAGGCGACTTTCGCTCGGTCCTCGGATGGGTAGTCAAACAGACTTTACCTTAACGCGTTCGTAGTAACTGCCACTTGTCAACGTGTCGATTGAATCAAAAATAGGATCCTGTTTGATTTGCCGCACCAAATGTTCCACTACAACGTTCACCCGCCTCGATGCTTGGGATCGCTCAACCGATCTAATGCGCAGATCTTCAATCACAGCCCGCAGCACTTGGTTCAAATCTCGCTCTCTGCCGACCTCACCGTCTCCAGCGGCAGCTGCTGCCTTGGTCTTCCTGCCACTCGCGTCTTTGTTGGCATGTTTTCCCTTGGCATGATCCGTTTCCTTGCCAGCAGCAGCCACCCTGGCACCGGTGTCATTGCCATCAGCAGTGTTGTTGGCATTCTTCCCCTTGACACCAGCAGCAACCATGGTGGCATCTGTCCTCTTGTCGCCAGCATTAACTTCCTTGCCACGGGCAGCTTTGGTGGGAACTGTGTCCTTCCCACGGGCAGCCTTGGTGAGAATCACCTCATTGGCAACAGTACACCTGCGGATGCCGGTGATCCCGTCACCCCTGTCCCTGTGAGCGGCTCCATCCTTCTCGCCGAGGTGTGCGGGGCTGTGGTGGGCATCGGTGGGGTTGGCACTGGCGCAGTTGCTCCGCGCCTCCGGTCCACCCCCACGCTGGCCCTTGGCTTTCCCGCCGGCTGTCCTGCCACAGCTGGCGGGCCGAACCGGGGTAGCTCTCGCTGGCAGGTGGCCGGCCCCGACCGCTGCTTTCTTCTGGCTCATCCCACGCTCTGAAAGTGCAGCAACGCTCCCCACCTTCCAGTCCACCCGGCCGGCCGGTTGGTTCAAAGCAAGTGATATCCTGTAAGGCGGCAAAACCGATTCCCTCCCCTTATGCCCGCCCCCAACCTGCATCCCCGCCTCCTGTCCAAAACCCCGCCCCACCCTAGTCCCAGCTCTGACACAACTCCCTCGCGTAGCCCCGATCACATCCACCTGCCTTCGTCCCAATCCAAATCCCTCCCGTTACCGACCCCCATCTCCCAACCCAATCCCCGCCCGGCCCATGTCCCACTTTCCTGAGTTACTCACGAATTCTCCCGAGTTTTCCCCCTCGATTCAAACTTGGAGATTTACGGTAATAGCCAGCCGTAGGTACTCGGGGCTATTTTTTTTACTCGTGGACATTTTTCAACATGCCGAAAAAACGTCCCGCCTTAAGGGCCTGTCCCACTATACAAGTTTACCCAAGAGCTCTCCCGAGTTTAAACAAAAATCAAACTCGTGGTAATGGGGCTGTCCCACTTGTACGAGCCAATTCAAGAGTTCTCCCGAGTTTCCCCAGATTCGAACTTGAAGAATTACGGTAATAGCCACTCGTAGGTACTCGGGGCTTTTGTGGCCATTTTTCAACGAGAATTTTTCAACGAGTTGAAAAATCTTCACGAGTCTTCAGGAGCTTACCGCGTTTCCCCGAGTACCTGCCGTTAGCGTTACGAGCTGCTAAGAGACATCCTGAGCTCCGACGTACCCGCTATGTACATTCTACGTGCTTACCACAAGTTTGATTTTTTTAAATCTCGGGAGAGCTCTTGAATTAGCTCGTACAGTGGGACAGCCCCTTAAGTACGTAGAATGTACGTAGCGGGTACACCGGAGCTCGGGACGTCATGTGTTCAGCGATCAGCCATGATCATATTGACATGGCGGTGCAGGCTCGAAGGGCCGAATGGCCTACTCCTGCACCTAATTTCTATGTTTCTATGTCTCTTAGCGGCTCGTAACTCAAATGGCAGGTACTCGGCAAACGCGGTGAGCTCGTGAAGTTTTTTCAACCTGTTGAAAAATGTCCACAAGAGCCCCGAGTACCTACGAACAGCTATTACCGTAATTCTCCAAGTTCGAATCAGGCGAAACTCGGGAGAACTCTTGAATTACCTCGTACAGTGGGACAGGCCCTTTACCTGATGCCCCGAGTACCGACGGCTGGCATTACAAGCCTCTACGAAATATCTACAGACTCCTACGGACATTCCCCGATTTTTAATCAAGGGGAAAACTCGGGAGAATTCATGAGTAACTCGGGAAAGTGGGACAGGGGTGTGTACGAGTTGTCTACATTCATGTGTGTGTGATGTTGTTGCAAGCAGCATCTTGATTGAATCTATACCTCACCTTGGGTACTCGACTTGACCCCGCCTCTACTCATCTCGTATATAATAGAACAGAAAATGCTGGAAATACTCAACAGGTCGGGCAGCATCTGTGGGAAGGAAAATAGAGATAACGCTTCAGGTCAAATACCCTTTGTCAGAACTAAGAAGGAGACAAAACAAGGCACAAAGTGCTGCCGTAACTCAGTGAGTCAAGCAGCATTGCTGGAAGAAATGAACAGGCCACTTTTCAGATCAGGACCCTTTTTCAAACTAAATGTAGTGGGGTGTGTGAGGAGAAAGCAGAGAAAAGTGCAGAACAAGGCCTAGCAATTAATAGGTGAATAAAGGTGAAGGTCTTTGTCATTTGAAGGTGAACAATAGGATTATAGGTGGAAGGGGGTGAGAAGAGGGGGGGGGGGAGAGCAGGAAAGTCATCTATCAATCAACCCCCTCATGAATTTCACTTGCCAGGCTTTGTACTAGCCCTCCCCTTTCCCGACTCTCCTTACAATCAGTCTGAAGTAGGATCCTATCCCAAAACGCTGCCTTCCAGATACTGCCTGACCCACGGAGTTCCTCCAGCACTTTGTGCTTTGTACTTATACCTGGCATCTCACTGCAGAAACTCTGGACTTAGTTATGAAACCAGCAACTTGTAACTGTTCAATTCATATGATCAAGAGCCCTGAAATAAGGAAAGATTGCCCTTGCTCTGCACTGGAGAATTAACATTACAGTCAACACAATGAAGGATAAAAAAAAATAGCAACTTGTATTAGGTCTCTTAATCCTGGCACTCCATCTGGTGGTGAATCTGATCCTGTCCCTGTTATCGCAGCATAAACAATTACAGGGAAGGAATAGGTGAATCATATAATCATTGCAGTGAAGAAGGATGACATTGGTCTAGTGAACCTCTTTGCAAGCTTAATCCAGGTAATCCAAATTTATTCCCCCATGCCACACGTTCTTGAGCCATTCACCTTAAATCCATAGGCCCTAGACCTGCCTGCCTTTCTGTTGGTTACGTTGAACAGACCTTCTTCTAAAAACACTGTTGTAGCGGGTGCGTGAACTAGGGAGTGGCCCAATCCCCACGAACCGCCACAGTCACCATTCCCCATCTCTTTCTTTGCTACATAGACAAGCCCGTTCGGGGCTACCTCGTGCACTCATTGATTTCATCCACTTTACCACTAGTTCCAAACCTTCCTCAAATTCACTTGGACTATCTTTTGACTTCAGCGATACAGCATGGACACAGGTCGATCGGCCCACCAGTCCTCGCGGGCCAGCGATCACACCGTAAACTAACCTACACACACTAGGGACAATTTTACCACTTACAGAAGCCAATTACAAACCTGTTCCTCTGGAGTATGGGAGAAAATCCATGCGGTCACAGGGAGAAAGGGCAATCTCCGTATAGGTAGCAACCATAGTCAGGATCCAACCCGGGTCTCTGGAGCTGTAGGGCAGCAACTATCACTGTGCTGCTGTCGCCCTATGAATCTCCAGGTATCTCTGACTGTTTTCTCGACCTCTGTCTCCATTATAAGGAACAGACCAGCAACTGACATCTACCAAATGACTCCCAGAGTTATCTGGTCTATGCCTCCTCCCACCCTGCCTCTTGCAAATACGCCGTCCCCAATTATCCATCTCCACCGCATTTGCTCCTAGATGAGGCTTTCCACTCTTGGCCACTGAGATGTGGTCTTTTAGTAAAACATGATTCCTCCTTCTGATGTTGATGTAATCCTCTTTGTCTCCCAGTTCTGCCCCCACTCCCTTCCCCCGAGATGGAACAAGGATAGAGTTCTTCCCTTTCACCCCACCAGTGTCCCACATTCAACACATAATTTTCCGATATTGCCGCTACCTTCAACATGATTGCATCACCATTTTTCACATCTACATCCCTTTACACTTTCCAGGGAGACCAACTCCTCTGCAACTCCTTAGTTCACTCATCTGTTTCCAGCCAAACCATCCCCATCCCAGGTACTTTCCCCAGCAACTACAGATGCAACACCTCTTCCCTCACATTCATCCAGGAACCCGAGCTGCCCTTATAGGTGCGACAGAGGATCACATGCACTTCCTTCAACCTCATCTACTGCATTCGGAATTACTGATATAGTCTCCTTTACATCGGCAAGACTAAGCATACACTGGGCTACCGTTATCCCAAACACATGCACATAGCCAGCATAGGCTGGCTGCAGTTCCCAGTTGTTAAAACTATCTTTTCCTCTCTTTCTATTCCCATACCATCCTGGGCCTCCTCTATTGCCAGAGTGAGGTCACATACAAACCGAAGGAACAGCACCTCGTATTCTGCTTGCGTAGCTTCAACCCAATGGTATAAACATTGAAATGTTGGTAACATCCCATCCCACCACTCCCATTCTATCCCCTTTCCTGTGCTCCAGTCAGATCACATCACTTTCTCCTCCCCGTCTTCCACCAGCCTCATAATTTACTCTTCTCTCCTCATCTTTGGCCTATGTCCACCCATCTACCAATAAAACCTCTCGCCTGTATCCACCAAATACTTGTCAGGCTAGAGGTTAGATTAGATTCCTTTATTTGCCATTCGGACCTTTCGGTCTGAACAAAATTTCCTTGCCTGCAGCCATACATATAATAAAAATAACAAAACACACAATAAACACAAATTAACATCCACCACAGTGAGTTCGCCAGGCACCTCCTCACTGTGATGGAGGCAAAAGTCTTAAAGTCACTGTCTCTTTCCTCCTTATTCTCCCTCTGCGCTGAGGCGATCCAGGCCTTCGATGTTGTTACCCCACCAGGCGATGGTAATTCAGTCCCGCGGCTCAACCGAGCTCCGCGAACGGGCCAGTTCAAGCTCCGTGGCCCGAGGTTGTCGAAGCTGCCGCCCTCCGGTCCAGCGGACGCAGCTGTTGCCGCGGGAGCTCCGTAAAAACAGGTCACCAACCTGTGACCTGCAAGCTCCCGACGATGTCGTCCACTGGCCCGCAGCCGAGCCCCGGTTTCAGGTCGCCGTCGCCGGAACGCCGCCTCAGCCCCGAGTCGAGTCGTGCCACCACCACCAGAGCACGGCCTCAGCCCCAAGTCATGCCGCCGGAACGCCGCCACAGCTCCGAATTCAGCCAGCCTCGCATTGGTAAGTCCTGGCTGGCTCTGCTTCCGGAGCCTTCCTTTTATTCTAAGACTGTGGCCCCTGGTTCTGGACTCGCCCAACATTGGGAAAATATTTCCTGCATCTAGCTTGTCCAGTCCTTTTATAAGTTTCTATAAGATCCCCCTCATCCTTCTAAACTCCAGTGAATACAAGCCTAGTCTTTTCAATCTTTCCTCATATGACAGTCCCGCCATCCCAGGGATCAATCTCGTGAACCTACGCTGCACTGCCTCAATCACAAGGATGTCCTTCCTTCAAATTAAGAGACCAAAACTGTACACAATAGTCCAGATGTGGTCTCACCAGAGCCCTATATAACTGCAGAAGAACCTCTTTACTCCTATACTGAAATCCTGTTATGAAGGCCAACATTCCATAAGCTTTCTTCACTGCCTGCTGTACCTGCACGCCAAATTTCAGTGACCGGTGTACAAGGACACCCAGGTCTCGCTGTACCTCCCCCTTACCTAACCTAACCGCATTGAGATAATAATCTGCCCCCTTGTTTTTGCTGCCAAAGTGGATAACCTCACATTTATCTATATTATACTGCATCTGCCACGCATCTGCCCACTCACTCAACCTGTCCAGGTCACCCTGCAACCTCCTAACATCCTCTTCACAGTTCACACTGCCACCCAGCTTTGTGTCATCCACAAACTTGCTAGTGTTGCTCCTACTTCCCTCTTCCAAATCATTAATATATATGTTAAACAGATGCGGCCCCAACACCGAACCTTGCGGCACTCCACTCGCCACTGCCTGCCATTCTGAAAAGGACCCGTACACTCCTACTCTTTGCTTCTGGTCTGCCAACCAGCTTTCTATCCATGTCAACACCCTACCACTAATACCATGTGCTCCAATTTTAGTCACCAGGCTCCCGTGCGGGACCTTATCAAAGGCTTCCTGAATATAACATAACAGCTAACAGAAAGAGAGCGATTATATAACAGAATGGTAATAAAAGGATCATCTTCCGATTGACAGACTGTTATTGGTAATGTGCAATAAGGAATCAGTCGTGCTCACCACAAACCACGTTACGACATAGGTGAAAAGGATCTATTCAAATTTTTTGATGGCGCAAAACCAACTGGGAAAGCGAACCAAGAGGAGATGCAGTCGTCAAAGAGAAATAGGCCAATTAATTAAATAGGCAAGGTGGTATGTAGAACATAATTCGGGAAATACAGATGTATACACTGGTGTAAGAAATAAAATCAGAAAACTTTCAATGTTGGTGTATAGTAATATCTTGGGGTGCTGATTCTAAAATGCAGAAAGTTAACAAGTGGGTATAGGAAGCAAATGGTTACAAATGACTTGAAATAAAATTGTGGTCTTGCTACGATGCACAGTACTTTGCTCATCTGGAGAATTCTAATCCTTTTATCTCTCAATTCTTAAACAAATATGCCAATGTGTTCCAGATATACTGACCTTGAAATTTCAGCAAAAAATGTTGGTAATACTCAGCAGGCCTGGCAGCTTCATCAAACCAAGATAAATTAGAAAATAAACATGTTTGAGCTGGAAGATTGAAAAGACAAAGGATGTATTGTGAAAATAAATAGCATAGACTAAAGGAAAGTGAATACCAGAGTTAAGCTGGTGAAGACTTTTTTTTTTAAATTGCATCTGATGACTGGAGGCAGGAATAACTGACTGAGTTGCAAGTACTTTTTCTTGAAATTACATTGGGATTCATGGGAACAGTCAAAGAGAGCAAGGCCAGAAGTTAGTGTGGAAATCACAAGCACTGAATGCAGTATACTAAATCAACAGAGCTAACCCTGATAGCTGGAAGCAGCATTCGGTTCCTTGGGTAATGGGAGGGGAAAGTTAATAGGTAGGTATTGCGATGCTTGCAGTTGTACAAGGTATTACAAGATTGTTGGTAAAGATGGAAGTGTAATGAATGAATGCTTCCTCAGAATGAGGAAAGATATAAGTGCATTATAGACGTATGAGATTGTTTCCCCAATATAAAGTGCAATGACGTTTCAAAGAATTTTAGGTTATCACCTTCTATTTGTTTTTATTTCTAGTAATATAAAAATGTCTAAAGCTTTAAACTCAAATACTGTATATTCATAAAATTGTCCGAGGGTAACATGGGTTGTAGTCTGGCTGTACTCAGTAATTTTGAACTTTATTCTCAGACAGCAAGTCCAGTATTTCTATTGAATAGGAACAGGCTCTGCAGATTTTTATTGACTCATCTGTTTCTAAGAGTATGATGATGGATTTAGGGCAATGGGTAGTAAAAGGGGGCCAGTAAACTAAGATCTGATTTACTAGTACACCTCACTAGACAAAATGTATTGCAAGGTAAGAGGTTTCAAAAAAGCTGCAAGATGCCTTCTAGGTTTCCATCAAGGACTTGAATGGTAAAGACCTTTATCTTGCTAATGGACTTTTTAAGAGACAGATGCAGAAAGCAGATTCTTTGAAACTGACACACTGGCATGGTCTACAATATCAACACAGCCTACAAAACAGAAACATAGAAAATAGGTGGAGGAGTTGGCCATTCGGCCCTTCGAGCCTACACCGCCATTCAATATGATCATGTCTGATCATCCAACTCAGTATACCGTACCTGCCTTCTCTCCATACCCCCTGATCCCCTTAGCCACATCCAACTCCCTCTTAAATATAGCCAATGAACGGGGCTCAACTACCTTCTGTGGCAGAGAATTCCAGAGATTCACCACTCTGTGTGTGAAAAATGCTCTTCTCATCTCGATCTTGAAAGACTTCCCCCTTATCCTTAAACCCTTGTTCTGGACTTCCCCAACATCGGGAACAATCTTCCTCCATCTAGCCTGTCCAACCCCTTAAGAATTTTGTGCATTTCTATAAGATCCCCCTTCAATCTTCTAAATTCTAGCGAGTACAAGCCAAGTCTATACAGTCTTTCTTCATATGAAAGTCCAGACTTCTCATGAATCAGTCTGGTGAACCTTCTCTGTACTCCCTCTATGGCAAAAATGTCTTTCCTCAGATTAGGAGACCAAAACTGTATGCAATACTCCAGGTGTGGGCTCACCAAGACCCTGCACAACTGCAGTAGAATCTCCCTGCTCCTATACTCAAATCCTTTTGCTATGAATGCTAACATACATTCGCTTTCTTCACTGCCTGCTGCACCTGCATGCCTACTTTCAATAACTGGTGTACTATTGACACCCAGGTTTCGTTGCATCTCCCCTTTTCCTAATCGGCCACCATTCACATAATAGTCTACTTTCCTGTTTTTGCCACCAAAGTGGATAACCTCACATTTATCCACATTATACTGCATCTGCCATGCATTGGCCCACTCACCCAACCTATCCAAGTCACCATGCAGTCTCCTAGTATCCTCCTCACAGCTAACACTGCCCACCAGCTTTGTGTCATCCGCAAACTTGGAGATGTTGCATTCAATTCTCTCGTCCAAATCATTAATATATATTGTAAATAGCTGGGGTCCCAGCACCGAGCCTTGCGGTACCCCACTAGTCACTGCCTGCCATTGTGAAAAGGACCCGTTTACTCCTACTCTTTGCTTCCTATCTGCCAGCCAGTTCTCTATCCACATCAATACTGAACCCCCAATACCGTGTGCTTTAAGTTTGAATACTAATCTCTTATGTGGGACCTTGTCGAAAGCCTTCTGAAAGTCCAGATATAACACACCACTGGTTCTCCCTTATCTACTCTACTAGTTACATCCTCGAAAAATTCTATGAGATTCGTCAGACATGATTTACCTTTCATAAATCCATGCTGACTTTGTCCAATGATTTCACCACTTTCCAAATGTGCTGCTATCCCATCTTTAATAACTGACTCTAGCAGTTTCCCAACTACCGATGTTAGACTAACTGGTCTGTAATTCCCTGTTTTCTCTCTTCCTCCATTTTTAAAAAGTGGGGTTACATTAGCTACCCTCCAATCCTCAGAAACTACTACAGAATCTAAAGAGTTTTGAAAAATTATCACTAATGCATCCACTATTTCTGGGGCTACTTCCATAAGTACTCTGGGATGCAGCCTATCTGGCCCTGGGGATTTATCGGCCTTTACCCATTCAATTTACCCAACACCACTTCTCGACTAACCTGGATTTCACTCAGTTCCTCCATCTCATTTGACCCCCGGTCCCCTGCTATTTCTGGCAGATTATTTATGTCTTCCTTAGTGAAGACAGAACCAAAGCAGTTATTCATTTGGTCTGCCATGTCCTTGTTCCCCATGATCAATTCACCCGTTTCTGACTGCAAGGGACCTACATTTGTTTTTACTAATCTTTTTCTCTTCACATATCTTTTAAAACTTTTGCAGTCAGTTTATGTTCCCTGCCAGTTTTCTTACATAATCTATTTTCCCTTTCCTAATTAAGCCCTTTGTCCTCCTCTGCTGGACTGCATTTCTCCCAATCCTCTGGTAGGCTGCATTTTCTGGCTAAATAACCCTAGCATGAAGTAATATGCACAGAAAGTTTGGTAATTAGCATCTCCAATTAGCACAGGATGTCAAAACCAATACAGAGCTGCAAGTCTGGAGTTTCTGGTAATTATTGACTCCATAATATTTAATACAATACCAAGGCGAACTGGCTCATCAGTTCTTGGAGACTTTTCATCCCCAGCACTCATGCAGCACAAATGTTGTTCATCTTGTCCCAGTCTAAGACTGAATGTTGAAAACATTCTGCTACATACAACCAAATACTGCTTAATTATGAATGTCAAAGCAAACCAAACTGTATCATCAAACATACCCTCTTCTGACTCTGATGGAATAGGTTAACCAACAGAGAGGCTTGGAGTAATTGGAGGTAACTGAAGCTCAGATTACCTTTTGCATCAAGCATAACCATCCAACTACTTCCTTTATGTCCACTAGCTTCAATTTTACAAATAGGCTTTGAAGGTATAATATAAAAGCTACCTTACAATTGACTAGACAAAAAATGTTGGAGCAACGCAGCTGGTGAGGCAGCATCAATGGAGAGAAGGAATTGGCGATGTTTCGGGTCGAGACCCTTCTTCAGACTGAATTGACTAACTTGATTTCCCCCAACTTGTTTGTGGAATTTAACTATTTTCATCTTTTTTGTCCCTGGAGTAAAGTGCCCCAAACTCACTACATTCCAGGCAGATGCAGTTGTCAATAGGTAGACTGGCAATATGGTCATGTTTTCTTTCCACTAGTTTTCTGAATACTTAATATAGCATGGACTGAATCTGTAGGATCCCATTTTCAGTCACACTGTCCAATGTTTGAGCAATTGGCCCAAATAATTGAAGAAAAATGCCATTCAATTTTACTGGAGGTCGCAGGCCCCCAACAGAACACAGGACTTTTGAGTACAAGAGGCTAGTCCTATGCCCAAAATCTTATACTGTAAATTCACTAGAAACAGTAGCAAGAAGTGAAAAGTGGGTAAGTCTGGATTATAGTCAATAGTTGGAAAACCATGGGAGCAGGTAATATTTATGATCAAGGGGAATGGGGAAGGTGTAGCATCATGCTTACACCTCCAGTAATTGCATTAAAAGGATTCCAGTACAACACAATGACCTTTGCACCAAACTTACATTCAGTTCCTCTTGTGGGCAATAGTAAAAACAAGACTGTCAATGGTAACACAACCAGTGGTTTAAGATTAGAAACAAATAGGTAGTGTCCTAACTAGAATGCAACTCAAATTACATGCTGCTCTTTATTCAGTAAAGGAAGCTCATGGTTGATCTCGATCCTGGAAGACCAAAAAAAAAAAAAAAAGGATTCAGGGGACCACGGGGAGCTGCAATCATAGTAAGAATAACAGGAGCCACAGAAGCCATAATTATTAAGGATATAAATTGGAAAAAAAGCTTTTTCAAGCTATGTTTTCAGCTGCGTAATTCCAGACAACTTGTTATATTGATACAATATTTATGCAATATTACAAAAGGTACTATGAGAGCAAGCAGCAGTGATGATTGTGTTGAATATCTTTTTGATTTTTAATGGTAAACAAAGATTTAAACACTGAACCTTAAATTACTTTGCAACTTTTGCACAAACAGGCACAACACAATGTGCATGACAGGCAGCAGAGAAAGGGAGACAGGTTCTAACGGTCAATCACAGATCATCATACTGACACTGCAATAACAAATATCAACAACTATAAAAGCACAGTTTCAGCTAAACTAAACAAATGTTCACACGATGGGTCAAGCTTATATTCCCTATTCAACCTAATTGCCCTGAAGATGACAACAGTCAACCATGTTGAGGGAGAAGGGGTATACACAGCCCAGATTTTTGGTAGATTTCTTTACTTGGTGATACATTCTGGAAAGCATGTAGATATTTTAGAATAGGTGGGTACTTTGTTACTTGTCCACATATTACCAAATAACCAAGTTTAATTTGCAAACAGTCAAGGTTCATGTTATTGTGAAGGAAAGATGAAACAAACTGTACTGAGATTCAGGATTAGATTGGTCACAGGTGATTTAAAAAAAATAAATAACATAGAGGGCAGGTATAGTGCTCAACTCCAGCACTTTGTCTTTTCACTATAAATAAAATTTGTATTATCCACTTTCTTTGCATGACCATCCAATTATGAAAACCAAGGAATCAGCTGATCAAAAACTGGAAAGTTTAAAGCAACCAAGGTCCACATTATATTTTATTAAAAAAAACAAACCCAAGATAAGGTTATCCCATAAACAATGCAACAAGCATTTATCTATTGTTTTTCAGCAAACTAATCTCATGCACTTTGATAACTGAAATATTAGATTTAACCATAACATCCTTTTGTTTTAGGATGAATGCATGGTCACAAATTTAATTACTATATTTTTTTGTAATGATGTCAAGTGGTATGGAATGGAACAAAGGCAAACTAATGTATATGGCCAAACTGAATATATATATATTCTGATGAATAGCTTACTCCTGTTATTTTACTTCAGAGTAAAGCCAACAGTAGTTTTAGATTGCAAGTGGCAAAAAAATCCTTGGAAAATTCTGAGAAAGAGATTCTGTTTTGTTAACTATTTTAATTTCTGTGACCAAATTGCTGGCCAAGGCATTGGTTTCTATTTAAAAGTAGTTTTTAAAACCAACTTAAAAAACTGCTACAAGAATAATGAAATGGTCCACAATCCTTTCCTTCTGAAGTATTTACGATGCATTTTGATCATTAACCAGTCTTTTATAATTATGGAGCTTAAATGGTAAACTGTGATCATCCATTCTAAAACAGGGCCTCCAAATGTAGAGACTGGAGCAGCAGCTGACAGATGTAAAATTCATCTGCTTTTCTGAGCCTTCTGAGCAGACTTGGTGATTTTGCCAGCACCAGTAGCCTTCCTCTCAACAGCCTTGATGACTCCAACAGCCACAGTTTGCCTCATGTCACGGACTGCAAAACGACCTGCAATATTTGAAAAATATTTGCTAAATATAATTTTGTACTGTCACACATGACTAGTGAAAAATCATCTAATCCATGTAGTGATTGAACCTACCCAGAGGTGGGTATTCAGAGAAGCTCTCAACACACATGGGCTTGCCTGGAATCATTTCAACAATGGCAGCATCCCCAGACTTCAAGAACTTGGGGTTATCTTCTAGTTTCTTCCCAGACCTACGGTCAATCTTCTCCTTTAACTCAGCAAACTTGCAAGCAATGTGAGCAGTATGGCAATCCAAGACAGGAGCATAGCCAGAGGCAATCTGCCCTGGGTGGTTCAAGATAATTACCTGTATTAAACAGAATAACATTACTGGAATTCCTCATAGGAATGCAGGTTAAATCTTTGGATTCCAAACTATTACAATTTTATAGGAAACAAACTGAAGCCACAACGTTAATTTATAAGAACCAAGGATCCTAATAATACATAAACAGGAGCAAAAAATAGAAATACTAATATAAAACTGACTTGTGAAGTGAAATTGGCAGCTTCCATTGGTGGATCATTCTTGCTGTCACCAGCAACATTGCCACGACGGACATCTTTTACAGACACATTTTTAACATTGAAGCCAACATTGTCACCAGGCAGAGCTTCAGAGAGGGCTTCATGATGCATTTCAACAGACTTTACTTCTGTTGTGACGTTAACAGGTGCAAATGTAACTACCATTCCAGGTTTCAAGACCCCTGTTTCAACACGACCCACTGGTACAGTACCAATACCTGCGGGGGAAAAAAAGTTAGCACTCCAAGTTTTCAAACCACACTAGCAGCCAGTGAGACCAAGGTTTAATGCACTACATACAAAAGTGAACACTACCCAAATGTCTTAAGTAACTAGATATGAAGTGTTGACAAATTAGATTACATGACAGTTTTGTCCAAAACAAAATTGCTATGCTCTATCACTGTTTCCACCATCACCCCTCTGAACCCCACCCCCCCTCCCCTCCCCACCAACAGGACAACGTGGATACAATTTCTGACCAATCAACTATCCCAAGGACCTTTGTCGTATTTATTAGTTTGCTGACTATTAGCTTTCTGGCTATCTAAGGATGGGTGTTATGTCACTATTTATTGTGAAAGCAAAATCCACAGAGTTTCTTTCTTTGCCACTGTTCCAAGATGAAAACTGATACTTACCACCGATTTTGTAGACATCTTGAAGTGGGAGACGAAGAGGTTTTTCTGTTGGTCTTTGTGGTGGCAGGATAGAATCCAGTGCTTCCAAAAGAGTAACTCCATTAGCATTACCCTCCTTACGATTGATCTTCCAACCTTTGAACCAAGTCATCTGTGTAATATAAAGTTTTTTTCCTTATTGATTGAAATGCAGTTCATGAAATATCCTCTATTTTTCCCCCAAGAGTCGACAAGACAAAAAAAAAGTCTGCACCTCGTCATGTCAAGAAGTTAAAAACAATATATAAAGGAAAAGGAGTATTATCCAAGTCTCATGCACAGATCCATTCCCAATATCCGTAGAACGATAAAAATGCAACGAAGGTTCACCAGATTGACTCCAATGTATCAGCCATTCATGACAGTCGTTTCTTGAAACCGAATTCTTGGAATTCTCCAGAGGTAGCAGAGGCTCAGTAACTCAGTACATTCAGAGTAGATCAATAGATTTATAGACAAAGGAATCAAGTCGATATACGGTTGCAATTTCAGAGGAGTATCCACCTGTCCTCTCAAGCTCATTCCACCATTAAATAAGATTGGTGCTCTTCTATTTGGGTTAATGCAAGAAATTGGCAATGAAGTCATTGACTAGCCATGGTTTTACTGAATGGGAGAGCAGAGGTACATTTTTGCTTCTATTGCTTATATTCTCTTTAGTTCAAGATTGCTGAATGGAGGTTATTATTAGTAACACATTAAACTGATGTGAATTTGCCCTTTTGTTTGCATCAAAAGATTCAGTTGGCTTTGAAGTTACTTACATTAGGACTAGGCTCCAACATGTTGTCACCATGCCAGCCAGAGATTGGTACAAATGCCACAGTATCCGGATTGTAACCAATTTTCTTGATGTAGGTACTAACTTCCTTGACGATTTCCTCATATCTCTTTTGATTGTATGGTGGCTCAGTAGAATCCATCTTATTTACTCCAACAATCAGCTGCTTCACACCCAGAGTGTAAGCCAGCAGGGCATGCTCCCGTGTCTGGCCATTCTTGGATATGCCAGCCTCAAACTCACCTACTCCAGCAGCAACAATCAGTACAGCACAGTCAGCCTACAAATTTAAAAAAAATGTCCTTGTTCACTAATTGTCAGGGTTTTTAAAAAAAAGTGTCACATGGCAACTCTCAACTTTGCACATACCCACCTGTGAAGTACCTGTAATCATGTTCTTAATGAAATCGCGATGCCCTGGGGCATCAATTATGGTAATGTAATACTTGCTGGTTTCAAATTTCCATAGAGAAATATCAATAGTAATACCACGTTCACGTTCAGCTTTCAACTTGTCCAACACCCAGGCATACTTGAAAGAACCTTTGCCCATCTAGAAGGGTAAAATGCAATTAATAGTACAACCATATTATAGGAAAGGCTGAAATTACATGACAACATAATCCCAAATTAAAATTGGGTATTTTGTTTTGAAGCAACACTGCATGTTTGCAATTAGACAGCCATGTAAGTCTCCTAATATTTCATATGCTGAGGAATGGCCCATTATCCTCCCTTTAAAACAAAGTAAGCAACTCACAGGGCTACACTATTTACATTTGTCTCTCACCCACCTCGCATTCATAATTCCTTGTTAAAATTAGGTAAATGCGATTACACATACTTTAGGGTCTGAACAAGGACACCGAACTGAAACGACCCCTATCTATATTCTTCAGTGATGCTACCTGACACGCTGAGTTGCTCCAGCACTGTCTTTCTTCCATATCTTTACATAATTTCTTTAAGTATTTACTGTCACATGCACGAGTACAATGAGGAACAATAGACATCTTGTTTGTAGCAGAGGCAGTTAGATAAATAAACCATAAAAATATATCCAAGACAATGAAAAGAAAAAGACTACAAAAACAATTATAAAACAAGTCCATGGCAGTGCAAGAGGATGTCTGTAATGTTCCTCGGCTAACGTAGGATTAGGGTTGTGTAGGTCAATTTAAGATCTTAAACTGGTGGTGCACAATTTCTGTACCTCCTGCCCAGGGTTAGCAGCAAGAGGGCGTGGCATGAATCAAAGATCTTATAGCGGAGCTCATGAATGACAAGAGATCCTTGATGATAATGCCGCCTTCTTGAGGTGGGGTGGAATGTGCCTGTAATTGACAAGGCTGTATCACTCTTCAGCCTCGTGCACTCCTGTGTTGGAATTGCTATTATAGGCCATATTGTAACCCATCAGGATACTTTCTGTAGAAGTTCAATGTATTTGCTGACATATGTTTCCGTAAACCTTTAAGAAAACAAGAGCCACTGCTGCACCACCTTTGTGATGGTATCTATATACTAGCTGTTGATTCTCTCCACCACATAAGAACTCACACGTGGTCTCCCAATGTCACTTTCGGAAGTCGACAATTAGTTCCTTGGTTTTATTGGCACAGAGAAGGGTTATTCCTATGCCATCACTCACTCAGATGTTCTATCCCACACTGATGCACCGACTCATCCCAACAGCATTTCAGTCAAGTGCAGTGCCATCAGTGAATTTGTAGGTGCCATAGGAGCTGTGTTTAGCCACAGTCATAGGTGTACAGTGTAGAGCAGGAGACTAAGCAGGCAGCCCTGAGGCACACTTGTGTTGATAGTCAGTGAGAAAGAAATATTACTGATCTGCACTGAATGAGTCGGCTGATAAAGAACTCAGTTGCAATTGAAGGTGCAAACCCAGGTCTTGGAACTTAGTGAATTTGGAGGGGTTGATTATGTGGAACACCAAGCTGTAGTCAATAAACAGCAGTCTGTCATATATAAATTATCCATGAGACTTTTAGGTGTTGGGAGGTTATATACTTCTCATCTCTCTCTCATCAGTTATGAAATATATTCTTTGCTGGAATAAACGGCTAAATGAATTTTTCGTCTAATAATTTATGGTGATTTTTTTTAAACAAAAGGAATTACAATTTGTGGATGTAATTAGGGACTTGGTAAATAATCAATATCTACCTGGAGATGATTTGACAATGGTAACCAATAGATACCAGATTACTGGAGACAATTTGAACATTATTCCAATTTGGAATACACTTTGGTTTAAAAACAACCAAAAAAGGCTGCAAATCTAAATTGTATCCTCTATGTCAACCGTGGAGGCCTCTACACACATTTCTGATAGATTTCTGGTCTAAAAGGGAATTGCATATTATGGGCATCGGACAGGAAACTAATGTTATGGCCACAAATTTAATCAGTTTGTATGGCGTACTCTTGCTCTCATTTCTTATACTTGTGTTATTAAGTTCTGGTATTACTGTGTGTGTGAATTCAATTTAATATAAAGTCACCACTTTATAAAACCACGTGTGTCATTCGCATTGTTTGCATGGGGCTTTGCAGTACTAACACTGAAGATCATTCAGAACAAACAAAACTGAGATCAAAAAGTGGACCTCAAACAATTTGTGGTAAGAACAGCCTCAGCATACATGTGATAAGAATGGGTGCTGACCTTACAAATAATGCTATTACAATTGGCATTCAATATGTTTTTACTTATTTTCAAAATCTCTGCATGTGCAGGTCACTTACTCAGCACCAGCTAGCACAATGGTATCTACTAGTATCCCCGAGAAAGTTTAAAAAAAGACCAATTTGATGGCTCTGTTAAGGAAACCAATTTATTCCACGTTTACTCAGATACAATGCAGACTAAATTACTTTAAATCCACACCAATGGCAATAGCCAATCACACACCCCAACCTAATTATTATCTTTGGAAGTTCAACCTACTACTGCATTTAAAAAAAAATCCAAATATTTCTTTTCAAAGGCAATTGCACGAACAGGTAAATGGTAAAATGCTAATACAAAAATCCCAGCAACTCAATTCACCACTCATACTAGTCTAATGACGATTTTGACCCTTTCAGCATATAAGTATTTTCAGCCACAAATTGAACTGCAATACATAATCCAATTATAATAGATTTAAAATTCATATTTAATTCAGTGCATTTGAAGAAATAATACCAATGTTGAAGATAACCACAAAACAGTATACACTACGAAGTTATTAACTTTCTGTCCAGAGCACAATGGATATATTAACACTTAGTTCAATAGGAATGGAGGAAAGCAAATTGACAGGCTCAAATTCAACTGAAGATATTGCTATCTGCAATATATTCTTCAAATTTTAACATTAATATCGCATTCTCCCGGCACAAAAGCCTGGGTGCACAAGAAACCACGCATAGTAAAAACAAGAATGAGGGGGTGGGGGGCCAGTGGAAGGTTTGAAGTCAATAATATGATTTTTTTTTTTAAATGTTAATTAGCCTAGAAAAGTATGCACTTAAGATTTGCAAAGTAACATTCCAGATATAGATTAACAGGCACGGAAATTTGGTCTCCACGTTGTTCTCACCTCAGCAGCTTCCTTCTCAAACTTCTCGATGGTCCTCTTGTCGATGCCACCACATTTGTAGATCAGGTGCCCAGTCGTGGTCGACTTGCCAGAATCTACGTGTCCAATCACGACGATGTTGATATGGATCTTTTCTTTGCCCATGGCGTTTGGTGGACGATATTACCACGAACCTGATCAATCTTACAAAGGAGAGGGAGAAGAATGAAGCCAAGCCAAATGGGGGGGGGATGAATGGAGATGGGTAAATGTTAACGAAGATCCCACCCGCCACCCAGACCCATGGATGAACTACAACAACTGCGCGACCACCACCAGGGATGTGTCAATTGCATCGTCCTCTACAGTCTACGACACGCCATTGCTCGCCTCCATTTTGACTCGGAGCCGAACGAGCTCCCCCGCACCAAGCTCCGGCACACCGGCCATTTTCTGATTAACCGGGAACCAGACGATGCCCCCGGGGAAAGGGAAAGGTCGTAACCACAAGCAGTCATTGACTTCAAGGTGAAGGGTAGCCGCCGGCGTTCAACGAGGGTGGGGTGTCGCGGGAGGAGGACACGGACTAAGAGCAAGCAGACGGCACCTGTCGGTGCTCGGGTGCTCGCCGTGCCGTGCAATAGAGGAGGCAAGCCGGCCGGCCACAGCGCGATGAGGAGAGTCGGTCGGGTGCCGGGGCCAGTGTAACTCTCCCGCCGACATCTTCCTCGAAGCTCGGTCGGGATCGGCACACAATAGAGTGGAGCCTCTTTCTTTCTTTCCTTCCTTCCCGCCCTCCTCCCTCCATCCATCCATCCCTCCCTTCCTCCCACCACCATCACCGCGCACGTCCTCGCTATCTCTCGGACTCCCTCCGCAGCATCAACCGCCTCTTCTCAGACCTGATGAATGGAGGAAAGGATGGATGGATGGATGGAGGGAGGGAGGAGGGGACTGTTGATCCACCCTGCCCACCCCCTTAGGGCGACCGAGCCCGTGATCACCCGACCTACCCGCTACACGCGCGCTCGGGACACACACGGGGAGGGAAAGCGACTGCGCCACGGCTTTAATAAGGGGGGGGGGGTCAGCTGATTGACGTCAATTCTATTCCCCCCCCCCTCTCCCCCACGCTCTTGCCCCTCCCCCCCCCCACTCACCGTTACCCCCCCCCCCCCCCCATACCCTCCCCCACACTCCCCCCGTACCGTCATCACCCCAACCCCAACCCCACCGTCATCTCCAAAGATCGTATCTCCCTCTACGCGCGCGCACACACACACACACATCCCCTCCCTCGCGCCGCATCTGCAGGTGCCAGTCAACACCTACCCGCGCTGCCGCTCCACAACCGCCTCGAGCTTTGAAATAAACAACCGCCGTCGCCCCCCCCCCCCCGGGGCCGCCTACTCTACTCGAGCCCGCACGGTGGCTTTGTTGTTGTTGTTTGCAGGCTGCTTCTTCTCCCTTTTCCCACGTAGTTTTTTGCTCCAGGAATTCGGCGGCGGGTTGCGAGAAAGGTGAGCGAGCCGTCGGGAAAACTAACCGGAGGAAGTCGTGAGCTTGTGTTGCCATGGCGCCTTTCGCACCCTCCACGCATTGCCGACGCTCTTTGCAGCGCACTCGCACGTCTAATCTAGGGAGCACTACAACCATTTGTGTGTATTTAGCCAAATCCAATAAAGTGCGGAGATTATAAACTGATAAGGTGGTTTAATAACGGAGGCTCAGCAGTGCCTATTAACTGGGAAACCTTTTGGAGAGCAGTAAATAATGCAACTGCAACCCAGCACTCTGGACAGTGCAGCATCCCTCACTCGATCTTGTATTGAATAGCCAGGTTGCATTTTTTAAATTTGTTCCTGGGATTTTGGAATGCAAACTTTCTGCTCTTGTGAAACCATCCACGGTTACAAAGTGGTACCACTCAGGGCTCCAGTGATGGTTCTGTATGGAGTTTGTAAAACTGGCAGCCCTGCGACTGTGTGGGTCCCACCCTCGTTCCTCCCACGACTCCCAAGACATGCGGGTTTGTTGGTGTGGACGCAATGGACTGAATGACTTGTTTCTATAGTCCACGACTCTTGACATGGCAAGGGCAACGTGGAGCATTTTAGGAAAGAGTCGGCAGGCTCATAATAAATTGACTCAGAGGTGTTTCCCTCACCTCTCACAGCTTTGTGTAATCCTTTCGCACGAGTGTAATCCTTTCCTGATTTCACGGAGGTAAGAAAAGAACACTCCCAAGTAGAACTCCCATTTTATAGTCCAAACTGCGACTTTTTTTAGACAAAAAAGATCCCAACTTCGTCTATAGCCACCTATTTCTTGCTAGATTTTGTCCCATCCTTGCCTCTCTCTTCTAGCTTTGAGCACCTACTCCAATCAGTCTGAAGAAGTCATAACCCTAAACATTGTCCATTTCCCTTCGGATGCTGCCTGACCCGCGAAGTTCCTCCAGCCCTTTGTGTTTTGCACAAACTTTGAGCATCTGTAGTTTCTTGTATCTCAATTTAACTGCTCAGAAAAGTAAGCTATGCAGGGTTGCCAACAATGGGTGAGAGTTGAGAGTGAGAAATCGCGAGAGAGCTAGCGACGGGGAGGGAGGAGGGGGGGATGGGGGGTGTCCCCCCTTCCACGGTAGGGAACTTTTGCATTTTTCAGATTGAAATTGTGTAATCTGCTGCACACTGTAGCGAATCTTTAAACTTACACTTGAATGCAACATTTTGAAAGTAAATCCAAAGGGTTTCTACAGCTATATTAATAGCAAAAGGATAACGAGGGATAAAATTGGTCCATTAGAGAGTCAGAGTGGACAGCTATCTGCAGACCCAAAAGAGATGGGGGAGATATTCAACAATTTATTTTTTTCGGTATTCACCACGGAGAAGGATATTGAATGTGAGGTAAGGGAAACAAGTAGAGTAGCTATGGAAACTATGAGATTCAAAGAAGAGGAAGTACTGACACTTTTGAAAAATATAAAAGTGGATAAGTCTCCAGGTCCGGACAGGATATTCCCTAGGACATTGAGGGAAGTTAGTGTAGAAATAGCAGGGGCTATGACAGAAATATTTCAAATGTCATTAGAAACGGGAATAGTGCAGGAGGATTGGCGTACTACGCATGTTGTTCCATTGTTTAAATAGGGGTCTAAGAGTAAACGTAGCAATTATAGACCTGTTAGTTTGACGTCAGTGGTGGGCAAATTAATGGAAAGGATACTTGGAGATAATATATAAGCATCTGGATAAACAGGGTCTGATTAGGAACAGTCAACATGGATTTGTGCCTGGAAGGTCATGTTTGACTAATCTTCTTGAATTTTTTTAAGAGGTTACTCGGGAAATTGATGAGGGTAAAGCAGTGGATGTTGTACATATGGACTTCAGTAAGGCCTTTGACAAGGTTCCTCATGGAAGGTTGGTTAAGAAGGTTCAATTGTTAGGTATTAATGATGGAGTAGCAAGATGGATTCATCAGTGGCTGAATGGGAGATGCCAGAGAGTAATGGTGGATGGTTGTTTGTCAGGTTGGAGGCCAGTGACTAGTGGGGTGCCACAGGGATCTGTGTTGGGTCCACTGTTGTTTGTCATGTACATCAATGATCTGGATGATGGTGTGTTAAATTGGATTAGTAAGTATGCAGATGATACTAAGATAGGAGAGGTTGTGGATAATGAAGTAGGTTTTCAAAGTCTACAGAGAGATTTATGCCAGTTGGAAGAGTGGGCTGAAAGATGGCAGATGGAGTTTAATGCTGATAAGTGTGAGGTGCTACATCTTGGCAGGACAAACCGAGATGAGAAGAACTTTTTTCAAAGTGGTGAATCTCTGGAGCCACAGATTTATGCCAGTTCATTGGCTATATTTAAGAGGGAGTGGTGGCCCTTGAAAGGGGATGGCAGATGGAGAGAAGGCAGTACGGGATACTGAATGATCAGCCATGATCATATTGAATGGCGGTGCAGGTGCTACCTACTCCTGCACCTAATTTCTAGGATGTTTCAAATCAAAATAAGACGTACATGGTAAATGTTAGGGAATTGAAGAATGCAGGTGAACAGGGATCTAGGAATAACTGTGCACAGTTCCCTGAAAGTGGAATCTCATGTAGATAGGGTGGTAAAGAAAGCTTTTGGTGTGCTGGCCTTTATAAATCAGAGCATTGAGTATAGAAGTTGGGATGTAATGTTAAAATTGTACAAGGCATTGGTGAGGCCAATTCTGGAGTATGGTGTACAATTTTGGTCGCCTAATTATAGGAAGGATGTCAACAAAATAGAGAGAGTACAGAGGAGATTTACTAGAATGTTGCCTGGGTTTCAGCAACCAAGTTACAGAGAAAGGTTGAACAAGTTAGGGCTTTATTCTTTGGAGCGCAGAAGGTTAAGGGGGGGGGGGGGGGGGGGACTTGATAGAGGTCGTTAAAATGATGAGAGGGATAGACAGAGTTGACGTGGATAAGCTTTTCCCCACTGAGAGTAGGGAAGATTCAAACAAGGGGACATGACTTGAGAATTAAGGGACAGAAGTTTAGGGGTAACACGAGGGGGAACTTCTTTACTCAGAGAGTGGTGGCTGTGTGGAATGAGCTTCGAGTGAAGGTGGTGGAGGCAGGTTCGTTTTTATCATTTAAAAATAAATTGGATAGCTATATGGACGGGAAAGGAATGGAGGGTTATGGTCTGAACGCAGGTATATGGGACTAGGGGAGAATACGTGTTCGGCACGGACTAGAAGGGTTGAGATGGCCTGTTTCCGTGCTGTAATTGTTATATGGTTTATGGTTTAAAATGGTTTTGAGCAGGCTGGACTTTTCGGGAAGGTGCTAAATTCAATATTTTTAGACAGAAGTTCGGGAGGGTACATTTGGAGCAGTTGTTATTAGGTAAGTCACTTAACATCTGAGTAGTTTAAAGGCTAATTGATCGATGTTCGAAACTTACATGATCCAGTAAGGATGCCAAAGAAAGGGAACCTTGGGATGACCAAAGAGTTTGTAAAGGAAATGTCTTTGACAAGTTGGATTAACGAAAATCCTAAAGCTTTTTACACCCAGATTAAATAGAAGACAATAACCACAGAGAAGGTCGGGAATTTATCAAGGATAAATGAGGGAATTTGTGCGTGGAGTCTGGGGATGTATACGAGGTACTAAATGAGCACACCAATGGCTCTACATCCTTAAAAGTACATCAAAGTCTCCACTTCTTTAAGAAGGCTTGGGAAGTTTGGCATGTCCCCAACAACTCTCACAAACTTCTACAGATGTTTCTTTATTTAAGAAAGTAAGTAGATAGAATCCATGGAATTATAAGTTGGTCGGTGGCACGGAATCTATCACCATCACAACGAGAATGTGCAAACTCCACATGGCCAGCATCAGAGGATTGAAGAAACAAGGAACTGCAGATGCTGGTTTACCAAGGAAAGGCACAAAAACCTTCACAGGGTCCAGACCGTAAACGTCAACTATTCATGTTCTACAGGGATTCTACCTGACCCATTGAGTTACTCCAGCATTTTGTGTCTTTCATCAGAGGATTGAACGCAGTTATGATTAAAAGGCAACTATACTACTTGCTGTGTCATCTGTGTAAAAAAATGATATAATTATGCTAAGGTGTGATAAACTACCAGTACAACATGGTTTACACCAGGGTTTCATTATGGCCAAGAGCATTACCCATGCTCCAATTATAAACATGCACAGTTCTCTGGATGAACATATATATAAAATTTTTTAACAGCAAAATAATTGACGAAGACAAGGCAGGCAGTAAGGTGTCTGCAATTATTCATAATCTGTCAGATAATTATTGGTTACCAAATACCATATGTGACAAAATTTGAGAAATTAAGATTAAAGATTAGTGAAATGTAATCAAATAAGATGGACAATAAAAGAATCAAAGTGCCGGAGAGATGGTCAGGCTATATGTGTGGGAAACATGGATGGGCGATATTTTGGATTGGCAGACAGGTGAACAAAGGTAAGAGATGGAAAAAAGACAAAATATTGTGATCAGCAGAGATGAGACACAAAATGTGAAGTCAGAAAGGGAAATAGGTGGGGCGGGACAGTGGGAGAAATAGGTGCCCCATCGCATGCAGGTGGGGCATAGGAAAGAAAAAAGCGTGGGGATGTAGTTTAGTTACCTAAAATTGGGGAATTAAATTGTCATCTCATTGGGTTGTAAGATAGCCAAGTGGAATATGAGGTGCTGTTCCTCCAGTTTGTATGGCATCACTCTGGCAATGGAGGAGACGCAGGACAGAAAGGTAATTATGGGATTGAGAAGGGGTGGTTCAAATGGTTAGTAACCAGGAGATCCCGCAGGCCTTGGTAGACCAAGCACAAGTGTTTGGCGAAAGGGGTTGGTCTCGTTGATCTAAAGGAGGCCACATCTAAAGCGAACAATGAGTGAGACCGCATGCAAATATAGTGGAAAAAAAGTATATCACTTTGAAGAATATCAGGACGTTTTCTCCCAAGAAAATCTTTTTGCCTTCCAACACTCTCTACCTTTGAACACATGAGATTATCCAGAACTATAGTGTTTTGATCTCCCCAAATTTAAATCACCCTGCTATCAGAGCCCTCATCTCTAGTTTCCCCTCCCTAAATCTCTGAGCCCTTTTTCTTTTTGTTTCTTATTCTAAAGCAGTCATCAAAATCTGCCCTTACAAACAATCATTTTATCGACTGTTCTTCAACGTACGTTTGGTTTCAAAATTTCCAGAAAACAATTTTGGATTTGTAGGTATAGTAAAAGAGCCTTACAAATGGAGACACAAAACCTTGCAGTTGCTGGGAACTTGAGCAGAACCCAAACTGTTGGAACTGTTGGCAGCATCTCTGGAAGTTAATGGAGTCAAAATTTCGGGTTGGAACCATTCTTTAAGTCTGACCCTTGATGTTATCTGTCCATTTCCATCCACGGATGCTGCCTAACCCGCTGAGTTCCTCCAGCAGTTTTTTTTTATAAAATGGAAATTGTTTAAAAGCTTTTGTTTGTAGAAATCAGTAACAGTCAGAAAATCAATGCACAGGAGACAAAACAAACAATAGGTATTTTTATATTGCTGATTTCTAACCACAAAATACCAAGCCTCTAATTAAAGCACAATTTTGTTGATTAAATCCATTGATTTATTTTTCTGAATTGTTGTGCTGGGAAATGAACCACCAATTTTGCTCCGAAGAAGTCTTGACCCGAAACATCACCCATTCCTTTCCTCCAGAGATGCTGTCTGATCCACCAAGTTACTCCAACTTCCCGTGTCTATCCAGTTTAAACCAGCATCTGCAGTTTCTTCCTATGCATAGCAACCTTTCTCCACTGGCTTCAAATATGGAGCACACGAAAATTTAAAAAATAAAGCAAAAGCATATCCTCACACCAATCAAATTTTCCATTTTCTTCCATTAGTCCTCAATCATTAAAAATACTACCCTATCACCAAGCCGTGTTATATGTGAACCATCAAGGCAAAGTTATAAAAACATTTAGATGATAGTCAAATGTAAACATTAATTGATCAAAAACAGAAGGTGAATATGTCCTAGGATCGTGTACAACAAAATTAACCAATCAACCTGTCCAATTAAACTAAAGCTATTAGTGCTGAATAATACCGTTCAAATCCAATTATGGATGGCACAATGGTTAAAAATGAAGTCCTAATTAATTACAATTTGTTCTTTGAACCAAACGGGCCCGTCTCCGTCTCCCAATGACTCAACAACCTCTCAAAGTGAAAAGTTGGCTTACACAGATTACATTTGATTCCTGATATGTACTAAGTGATCTAATCACAGGACAGTGTTTTTTTTTTAATATTTTATTTTATTAGAAGTAAGTACAGTCATATGGCACCAAAGTGCCTAATATATATTTTCATAATACATTTTATGTACAACTTTTTTTTTTGTTACATTGAAAAAAGATGAGAATAAGAAAAAGAAGTTAGATAGTAAAGGATAGAAAGATGTGAAATATATAGTGTGTGAAGAAAGAAAATGAGTAAATGAAGAAAGTTGAGAGAAAATAGTGAAAATAAAATAAAATAAAAAAGAAAAGGAGATCATTATTTATAATCTTGACCAACCCTCGTCCAGTCCTGAAACAGTTATTTTTTACAATTGTGTTGCACCATATGATTCCAAAAAAACGACGAATGGAGACCAACTCGTTATGAATTGGTCTGATTTATCCATTAGGAGGAATCAACAGGTCAGTGTTAAAGATTCAAAATAAAATTACAAGGCAACCTGTATGTATTTATACAAATTTAAACAGCTGTATTGTGCATCCTATTTGTGTTCACAACTGAACCCAGAAATTAGGTTGTACATAACGATGGAGAGGGCGAAACTGGAAAGGACAAAATACAGGGTTCGTACACTTGGAACAGCTATAAATTCAGGGACTTTCAAGGTAATAAAATCCTATTTTCAAGGACCAAAATCCAGCAAACATTGATGGTTTATCGGAGACTTGTACATAAATTGCTTGGTATTGGATGATTTGAATCTGTACCAAATGACAGCAAGTTGGGTGGTCACCAGGTAAGAGTTGATTGAAAATCATGTTTTGCACACCTATGGTACAAAGAAAAATCAGATTTCAACTCAAAGTTCCTTCGAAGTTATGAACCATTGATATAGCTTGAATTATTGCCACATGCCCTTTGGAATTTGGAGTTGAGACCCTGTTTTCTGTTGTGTTACTTGTGTGCTCTGATGTACAGACACTGATTTTCATGAAAATCTGAGAAGGTGATCAGTCAATCCATTAGTCCAGATTGCACAGAACTAAACTAAACTACATAATAATTACACACAAGATGGTTAACTTGTCTATATTCATACTACAATAGAGCACTGATGGTCCATTTTCTCATCTCTTAGTTGTTGAATCTGAAACCATTATAATGGGAAACTTTGCTTTTCAACCAGTCCTGCAAACTTATACTGTCCCTGCCTGTTTCAAAGTCTCCACTATTGTCCCTGTACCCAAAAAGACAAGGATTACTGGTCTTAATGACTACGGGCCTGACGCACTGACCTCTGTAGTCATCAGGCATGAGACCGGAAAAAAAATGAAAAAAGAGGAAGAGAGATGGGGGTCCATGGTGGAACCCTGGTAGGGTTCTAAGAGCCAACGCCCCTGGCGGGTATAAAAGGGGGCTGCATCCCCTTTATGCAGAACATTTTTGATAATTGTACCTGGAAATGACACCGTTTTCTTGCTTATTTACCATTAATTTATACTTACATTTTTTTAATTGTTCCTTAAAATAACTTGCTCGTCACTTAATTTACACAGAAAATTTGTGATAATCATACCTTAAAATGACACTAACTCCTTGCTTGTTTACACTTAACTTATATTGAAAATATTTTATTTTGCACCTACACCTACTTGTGACATGATACCTATTCCTTGCTTGTTTTCTCCAATTAGAGAGAAGTATCCTTTACATCGGAAATTTTTATAATTATACCTTGAAATTACACAATTTCCTTGCTCGATTACCCTTAATTTATACTGTAATTTTTTTAAATTATACCTTGCAACAGGGGCCTCCAAACTTTTCAGCATGAGGGCCACATTATATATTTGGCACAATTTGCAGGCCGTAGGAAAAAATAAATGTCAGTTTTATAAATGTAATGAACTCAAAAAAGAACACATAAAACAAATGGAAGAAATTCAAAAAAAACACGTAAACATCAATCAAGGTTAACCAACAAAATCAGAAAGTTTTATGCAACCACATTAATAGGAAGGATGGGACCGCTCTTTTGATTTCAAAATTTCATTGAAACCCTCAACTTGATAGCCTACGGCAAACTGACATGTAAGTTCCCGCGCTACCCAGTGTTGCAGTGCTAATTTTTTAGGTGCCGGAGCTGTCAAACAGGATTTTGACAGCTCCAGCACATCATTTCAGGTTTGTGTGGGGGAGGGCAAGCTAGTCTCCCAAGAGGCTCAAAC
Source organism: Leucoraja erinaceus (assembly GCF_028641065.1). Classification (NCBI taxonomy): domain Eukaryota; kingdom Metazoa; phylum Chordata; class Chondrichthyes; order Rajiformes; family Rajidae; genus Leucoraja; species Leucoraja erinaceus. Next base: position 20,629,941 of record NC_073381.1, on the reverse strand, counting down.
AAGTTTACAGCCCATCACTACATCCCAGTGTATAACTAGTACAATAAAACATATAATACTTAATTTAATAATATGACAAAATATTGCACGGGTTGCACTCACTAATTATCATGAAATATAATTATCAAGCAAGTAAAGATCATGTATTTTCAGAGCTGCCAGCCCGCCACCAACTCGCCCTGACTCTCCCGCAGCTCTGGGCCCACACACACACACACACACACTCACACATACCCCCACACACTCACTCCTTCGACCCTTGCCTCTCCTCCGGCCACGAGGGACGATACCTCACCAGAGTTCCAGTCACCAGGCCCACAACCTCCATGATGAAGACAGCACGTGGTCTGACTCTGCTGGGTCCTAGAGCTCCTTACTTCCTACAGGGATCGTCGCCACAAACATATCTAACAATGTTTCCCGACTTTTAATAAAAAATATGCATTGTAAACGATGAAAAAACACCACATTACTCTGCATGAATTAACACTTATCATAAAAAAGTGAATTTTCAAGGATTTAAGGACCTATGATAAATCCAAGGACATTCAATGCTTGAAAAACAGAGTTTCAAATTCCAGGACTTTGAAGGACCGTACGAGCCCTGAAAATAACAAGTAGAAATGTGTTCTGTCCAATTCATCTGAAATAGAAGATATTATACAAGACTGTAAATTTCATCTGCTTGGGTAATCTCTCAGGATTGGGGATGTTGTTTTTTTTAAGTTTAGTTTAGAGATACAGCACGAAAACAGACCCTTTGGCTCAGAGTCCATGAGTTCGTGGTCAGATGCAAGCCTGGGCGATGTCATATGGAGGACAGGCTGTTGCCCATGCAGCACGTCACCCCTCTCCACGTCGCTGATCAATCCAAAGGAACACAGGGCCGTTACAGTTTGGCACCAGCTCCGTCACAGGAGCTGCCAGAGCGAGGTTGTAGACAACGACGAACTGCCTTAGGGGCTCCGACTCCGGATTTTCTTGAGGTTTACTCCTGGAGCATTTTCCATAACTGGATTTAGCCACAAGGCAGTGGAGGTTTTAAATCAGAGCTTTCCCTCTCCGAGACGTACTGCCTTCCCAGGCTGACGAGCCCCACCTGCCCGATACTCATGGGGGGGGGTGGGAGCGTCTACCTTCCCGTGCAGGTCGATAGCACCTGCCCACTGCCCATAAGGTATTCCCTTTGTATTACACGACTTTCAATAAGAATATAAAGCAGGATAGTAAAAGCTTCTTTAGGTATGTGAAGAGGAAAAAATTAGTTAAGACCAAAGTTGGACCCTTGAAGACCGAAAAAGGTGAATTTATTATGGGGAACAAGGAAATGGCAGATGAGTTGAACAGGTACTTTGGATCTGTCTTCACTAAGGAGGACACAAACAATCTCCTGATATAGTAGTGCCAGAGGATCTGGGTTGACGGAGGAACTGAAGGAAATCCACATTAAGAAGGCTGATAAATCCCCAGGGCCTGATGGTCTGCATCCCAGGGTACTTAAGGAAGTGGCTCTAGAAATTGTGAATGCATTGGTGATAATTTTCCAATGTTCTATAGACTCAGGATCAGTTCCTATGGATTGGAGAGTAGCTAATGTTATCCCACTTTTTAAGAAAGGCGGGAGAGAGTTAGCCTGACATCGGTGGTGGGGAAGATGCTGGAGTCAATTATAAAAGATGAGATAGCCGAACATTTGGATAGCAGTAACAGAATCAGTCTGAGTCAGCATGGATTTACGAAGAGGAAATCATGCTTGACTAATCTTCTGGAATTTTTTGAAGATGTAACTAGGAAAATGGACAAGGGAGAGCCAGTGGATGTAGTGTACCTGGACTTTCAAAAAGCATTTGATAAGGTCTCACATAGGAGATTAGTGGGTAAAATTAGGGCACATGGTATGGGGAGTAGATTGCTGACATGGATAGAGAAGTGGTTGGCAGACAGGAAACAAAGAGTTGGGATTAACGGGTCCCTTTCAGAATGGCAGGCAGTGACTAGTGGGGTACCGCAAGGGTCGGTGCTGGGTCCACAGCTATTTACAATATACATCAATGATTTGGATGAAGGGATTCAAAGTAACATTAACAAATTTGCAGATGACACAAAGCTGGGTGGCAGTGTGAACTGTGAGGAGGATGCTATGACAATGCAGGGCGACTTGGACAGGTTGGGGGAGTGGGAAGATGCATGGCAGATGAAGTTTAATGAGGATAAATGTGAGGTTATCCACCTTGGTAGCAAAAACAGGAAGGCAGATTACTATCTAAATGGCATCAAGTTGGGAAAAGGGGAAGTACAACGGGATCTGGGGGTCCTTGTACATCAGCCTATGAAAGTAAGCATGCAGGTACAGCAGGCAGTGAAGAAAGTGAATGGCATGTTGGCCTTTAACTTTTTCTCACAGAGAGTGGTGAGTCTGTGGAATTCTCTGCCTCAGAGGGCGGTGGAGGCAGGTTCTCTGGATGCTTTCAAGAGTTAGATAGCGCTCTTAAAAATAGCGGTGTCAGGTGATATGGGGAGAAGGCAGGAACGGGGTACTGATTGGGGATGATCAGCCATTATCACATTGAATAGCGGTGCTGGCTCGAAGGGCCGAATGGCCTACTCCTGCACGCACCTATTGTCTATAAATGTCTGTTTCAGGAATCTGTTATTGGCATGTTGCTGAAATGGCCTATCCAACAGGACCACACCATTTATAACCATTCTATTGGCCAATAAATTATAAATGAATATTCAATAAAGCCAGGCAAATAACAAAATCCAGAAAATTTTGAATTCTACATAATAATTTTTCAAGAATTATTCATAAGTTTCCAAGCAGAGAGTTCAGATACTTGTGCATCCTCAAAGTTGCAAATTTGGAAAATCTCTTGCCTCTTGCTTTCGTCTTCGGTAAAAGATGACGAATCTTCAATGTAAGCAATACTAAAACTGTTCTTCGTTTGTCATAAAATGCTTAGATTATTGTTAATGCAAATGTAAAAACCATAAACTCTGAACACAACTGGATGAAGACATGGATGCTGGGGAAGTTGGAGAAGGTAGTACTGATGTCTTGAAGACAGTCCAGTTTATAGCTGAGAAGATTCAATTCAATTCAATTTATTTGTCATTTGGACCCCTTGAGGTCCAAACGCAATGCCGTTTCTGCAGCCATACATTACAAACAAATAGACCCAAGACACAACATAATTTACATAAACATCCATCACATCGCTGTGATGGAAGGCCAAAAAAAACTTATCTATCCACTGCACTCTCCTCCCCCCCCCGATGTCAGAGTCAAAGTCAAAGCCCCCGGCTGGCGATGGTGATTGTCCCGCGGCCATTAAAGCCAGGCCGGGTGGTGCAAGGTCGCCCACCGGGTCTTGGTGTTGGAGCCCCCGGCGTGCGCTCGCAGAGTCACGCGGCCATTCCAAGCCGCGCGGAGCGGTGCTCTAAGGCCCCGCTCCAGGAGCTCTTCAACCCCGCAACTCGGGCGGGAGAAGTTGCGTTGCGGGAGCCCTGAAAAGCGGTCTCCCTCCAGTGACCCGCGGGCTCCCGGTGCCGCCGTCCACCAGACCCGCAGTTGCAGCCTCCGAATCTCCGGAGGTCGGGCCGCAGCAGCAGCAGCCACCACCGCTCCACCCGCTCCGGACTCGGCCAGCTCCGCGACGGTGAGGTGAGTCGTCGGCACCAGAGTCCCCGGTCTTCTCCTGTTGGAGGCCGCTCCTCGTTGCAGCCCCAACGACAACGGAGACCCGACAAAGAAAAGGTCGGGTCTCCCGTGCAGGAAGAGATTAAAAGTTACCCCCTCCCTCCCACCCCACCCCACCCACATACACATACCCCAACAAAAAATAACAAAAACTACATAAAAACATAGACAAAAAATAATAAAAACGCAGACAGGCTGCAGAGGCCGCTGCTGACGAGAGTCGCGCCGCCTACCGTAGGCAAAATCAAAAATGTCCCTGGGACCTGATCAAGGTTATTCTAGGGCATTGTGAAGAGCTAAGGATGACATTTCTGGGCAACTGGCAAAGATCTTTATATTATCAATAGCCACAGATGAGATGCTGAGAAGCGTGTTCAGCTCTGGCTGAACAATTTTTAATCATGTGATGTGGACTCGATAAGAAGTTGTCCAATATCACCCCCTCTGAATGCTCAAACCTCCGTTCACTCAGTAACAATCTCAATAATGTCATCAAGCCCGTTCACACAGGTGTTGTTGTATTCTGGCAATCTGACCTCCACCACGCTAAGACTAGGCGTCAGCTCTCAAACAACTCATACCTATCCTTTGACAATGACCCGACATAATATCACAAGCCACCATCTCTCAGACCTCACTAATCTCATCACCTCTAGTGATCTCCCCTCCACACCCTCCAACCTCAGTACCCCGACTGTCAGTTTTTGCTGGGTAGGTGGAACACTCTTTGATCCAAACATACCCTGGCACCATTCCCCAACTGGTTCTCCACTACACTTACATTATATCGGGGTAGCCTCCTGTACCCATGCAAAATTAATTAATCTGATTAATTTTTCTGCTGATTTTCATCCTGCCCTCAGATTCATTTGAACTATCACCGACACCTCACTCTCCTTTCTCAATCTCTCTATCTACATCACAGGGGACAGACGATGTACTGACATCCACTACAAACCCACTAATACCTACGGGTACCATGACTACTTCGTGGTTTGCTTGGCAGTTGTTTTGTACATGGGATAAAATTAGACTGACTTTTAAAATTAAAAACACCCATTCAGTAACAAGTCAGGATTTCAGCTATCCTTTACAATATATTTCTCTTAAAATCTACTTCCATGGTTCGTGATATGAAAAATCAGATTTATATTTTATCATGTTTGTTCACAATATAACATTAATTGGGACAAAATTCACTGCAAACTCAGACACTGGTGTTATTTATGAATGGTACAATTTATGCTTTGATTCCCTGGTCCTCTAATGCTGACATTATGCCATTTAGTTGAACTCATTAATTGTGGCAAGACGGAAATCATTTCAAATAGAACAATTTATTTTGTATCTCAACAGCAATATAAAAAGATTCTTCTAAAACAGAACAGAAAATATCTCAAGTTTAAAAATTTTAAACGTGTAACAAATTCTGCATTAAAACAAAAGGAAATCTTGAGGCATCGAAGGATATGGTCATATTATGAGCAAATGGGATTAATGTGGGTGGGCAAACAGGATGGCATGGACATTGTGGGCCAATGTTCTGAATGACTATAACTGGCGATCAAGCTGTTGGTTATCTTTCATTTCAGATGAACACTTGAATTTACTTGACTGTTAACAACTGAAGTATTCCTCTCCACAGCAGTTTTAACTACCTTTAACTACCAATGAAGACAAGACAACATGAAAGTATTTTTGAAAAAGGATGCACAATCCAGAACCATCATTTTGTCCTTATGTTGCTGCTAACCCTTTAAGGGAGGGTCAAAATTACACATTTGAACAAATTAACACTTTAGAGTTGAATGTTGGGCTTATAGGACTTGATAGTACAATCCCTACTATAATTGGCACCTTTGTACTATCTTGAGTGGGGGTAGGGGAAAAAGCATTATTCAGAAATGTGAAATTCTTAAGAATTACAAATACAATATAGAAGCAACCAGATTGGCTGCAAGGGCAAAAAAAAAGATCTAATTTAAAAATTGCTGCCTACATTCTGATTCTATAATCAAGGTCCCAAAATAATCAGGAATTGATTTGAGAAACAGGGCTAGATATTCAACACTGGTTTAATTAGACAAATGTAATTATAGAATGGGTCTAAGAATCTCTGCAATCTGATTGGCTAAAAGCTGCTGCTGTACCGTGTAATTATTTTTACCGGACGTATGATTTTTTATTTTTATTTTTATTTTACTTTTTTCCCCCCATTCTATAAAACAGATGATGCACAGGTCTATTTCGTGCTTTGGATGGAATTGTGTGCACGCGGAAACTTTGGAATGGTCTAAAACACACTCGGCTGCGCCTCGTGTGTTTAAACCATTCCAAAGTTACCTTGTGCACACAATTCCTACGATGCACTCAGACCTGTGCATCATTTGTATACTGATCTTACCAGTTTAAATAAAACACTGAAGAGACCTTTAATACAATTTAAAAGATAAAGATAATTGTTAAAATGAATTGCTAAGCTGTGATTAATAAAGGAGATTGTTAAAATGAAGTGTAGAATCTTTGCTATAGCAAAATATTTTCCTAATTTGTGGGCTGAAGAAAGACACTGAAAAATCCACGTAAACTAGTTTTATCCAGTACCTTCATTGTAATGGAAATACTTATTTTTCCTTAGACTATACATAAATAGACAATAGACAATAGGTGTAGGAGTAGACCATTCAGCCCTTCGAGCCAGCACCGCCATTCAATGTGATCATGGCTGATCATCCCCAATCAGTACCCCGTTCCTCCCCATATCCCGACTCTGCTATCTTTAAGAGCCCTATCTAGCTCTCTCTTGAAAGTATCAAGAGAACTGACCTCCACTGCCTTCCGAGGCAGAAAATGGAATTTGAGCGTCAATTTTTACTTCTGGTGTAAAATGGTGATTAATTACTAAATTGATTAATCATATATAATTTACTTAATTATTTGCTACACTTATTTATAGACCTTTTGGAATTTGCACAACAAAAAAAGCGTGGAAATGCATTAGCCCACTTTTTTTTGTGAATAGCTCCGGAATCCCTGGATTAGGCAGGATAAGAGCAAATAGATTAACCGGTAACTATCACTGGCAGGAATAAAAGAAACTCAACAATGTGAAAGACAATGAATGCAGATCCTATGTTAATTTAACAATCCAGCCAAGTGCTGATCATAAATCAACTTGATCCTGTGATGCTGGTTGGACACTTTATATTTTGGCAATAAAAGCAGTTGCAGGGACCGAGGAAGCAAATGTTCTTCTAAAACAAGTCCGGCATTTTGTTTCATAGAAACATAGAAACATAGAAATTAGGTGCAGGAGTAGGCCATTCGGCCCTTCGAGCCTGCACCGCCATTCAATATGATCATGGCTGATCATCCAACTCAGTATCCCGTACCTGCCTTCTCTCCATACCCTCTGATCCCCTTGGCCACAAGGGCCACATCTAACTCCCTCTTAAATATAGCCAATGAACTGGCCTCAACTACCCTCTGTGGCAGAGAGTTCCAGAGATTCACCACTCTCTGTGTGAAAAAAGTTCTCCTCATCTCGGTTCTAAAGGATTTCCCCCTTATCCTTAAGCTGTGACCCCTACCGAGCATTATATCTTGGGTATAGTTCAGAGTCTCTTACTGAGAAGGGCTGTTTGTGACTAGAATGGAATTCTGTCCAAGCAACACTTCACCTTTGGACCATGCAAAATACCTGTACAATCACATTCTAAGGTGACGAATGCAGACAACGTACTGTCTGAATACAAAAATGAGAGAAGCATTCCCATTGGAGGACACTCATTTTCTTCATGAAAAGGGTAGTTTCCTTTCAACAGGTTTTAAAACAGGTTCAAAATCTCTTGGCTAAGTTTAATTTTTGCAATCTGGACACGTACACCTAACACGAGAGGTTTTGGGTATTTGAAGACCAGCTCACCTTTTAGTTCACTTCAATCCCACACTCCTGGTCTTTTGGCACCTGGTGTAAAGGAATGCGAGTGTTGGTTCTCTGGCTCCATTGACCAGTCCCATGTGCTGCCAGGAAAGGTTCTTTACATGTCTAGGCAGCAGGCTTGTCAGGGGGTGACACTGTCCACATGATCAATTCTCCTTTGCTGTCAGCTTCACAGCTGGACAATAGTGTGAATGCATGGCATCACCTTTTAAGATTCAGGTATTTTGCAAATAATAGGCACTGCAGAACCCTAATTGCTGAGGAAAATATTTTAATTTGTATTGTTTTAAGTTTTTTGTGAAATAAAGTTTGTAGCAAAAAGCTTAGCTAACATGATCAAGATTAAATGTAGATTAAGGTCGCATGAGAAACATTGATTGGTTACAGTGAAATGTTCAGTGATCAGTTGCCCAGGACTGGATTGTACCTTTCCCAAAAATAACAAAAAACAGTGCACCAAACACATCAATACAAGCAGCAATGTAAAACACAGTTCGCCATTCTGCAACTGTATGCTGTGGAATGAAAAAAAAAGAAATTAAATCCTGATTTAAGTAAAACAGACTACTAATGTAAAATGTACAGATAATCTCATTCTTGCTGTCAGTATTAAAGAAAACAAGATTTTATGGCTATTGAATACATTTCCAATTAATTCCGTTAATGGGTTTATGAATTAATTCCACTGAGAAAAAAAGTCTTGGATAGTCTTCCATACTCTCAAATTAAATATTTATTTCATAAAAGCATACTTTACTTAATTTATAGCTCTACTTCTCTCCTTCTCCTGAGTTCGATGTCATTTCAAAACAGGTTGCATTATTCAGAAACTAAATATAATTCTTCAATACCATACCTAAACCCATCATCTCATTAACTAGAAGAGTTCTACCTCTGCCATATTTCTACTCCACGTTGCATATTTTAATGATATGGAATTTCATTAGATCAAAATCCTGCAACTCTACTCAGTTGCAGGAGCAATGTCATGCTGTAATGATTCAAGCTTGTGGCTCACTAGTGCCACCTATATGATTAGTTAGTGATGGGCAATACTTTCTGGCTTAATTAGTTCTTGCCATAACAGACAAAAGACCATTTCAAGAACTGCCAAAATCCAAAAGATTTGTCCTATTCTGTCTGCCTCTGCAAAAAGACTAACATTCTATTTTCGACCATTACTGTGACATACAGAATAGGACAAATAATTTACTTACGTAGAGGTCCAATCTAAACATTATCATTTCAACAAATGAATGCTAAAATAAAGAGATTCATGTCAAGGTAGTCATCACTTTTCACTTGTTCAAAATATTTATAATACTTACATTGGAAGTTAAGACTTTGGCAATAACTGGTCCTACCATTCCTGGAATTGTGGCAAATGTGTTTGTGATCCCAAGTAAAATTCCTGCATATCTAATGACCACAAAATAAACGATTTGAGTTCAATAATAAATGTACAGAAAACTATAGAAATATACATAAATTCTTCCACTCCATACAACAATGGTATCACATGATATAGTGGATGTCAACACTATCCCCTGCAATGGAGATAGTGAGGTCAAGAAATGGTAGGGAAGTGTCAGAAGTGGTCCAGGTCTATTTGAGTGCCGGATGGAAGTTAGTGGTGAAGTGGATGAAGTCAGTGAGTTGTGTGCGGGTGCAGGAGGTAGCACCAATGCAATCGTCGATGTAGAGGAGGTAGAGGTCGGGGATGGGGCCCTGGAACGTCTCGAACAAGGATTGTTCGACGTACCCTACAAAGAGGCAGGCATAGCTGGGGCCCATGCGCGTGCCCATAGCTACACCTTGTAATTTGGAGGAAATGGGAGGAGTCAAACGGAAAGCTATTAAGGGTAAGGACCAAATAATGCCTAATGGTAGAAGTCCAACAGAAAATCTGTGATCGATAGGCTCAGCTTCTCGCCGAGAACTATGATATGCATTAAAGCCACTCCAACTAACAAGTTGAAACAGTCACATCCCAAGTAATAAAAACTCAGTTGCAACGGTATTCCTGTGGAAATCTTAAAATTCCGTAGTGTAAATCCTCAGGCATTCCGCTATCTATTTGTTCAAATTTTGAAAGGGGACAACCTACCAGGGGGATGCTGTAATCATGACCATCTGTAAGAAAGGAGGCTACAAACGCTCTACTCTGATAAAGGAAAGATCATCACCAAGGTCCTTCCGAACGGTTTCCTCCTCGTAGAATGAAGAGCTGTTCCTTGAATCGCAGTACCGATAGAGGAGCCAGGACCAGAAACATTAACTGAATCTCATTCCACAGATGTTGCCTGGTCTACTGAGTTTTTCCAGCATTTTCCATTGGCATTACCTTATTTCTTCCAGTTATGATAAATGCCCATCATTGTATATGATTAATCGCATTGCAAATTACTTATCATTGCAGTTGGGGGAAGGTACTACCAAAGCATAATTAAAAGAAAGAAAACATCCAAACCTTCTGACAGAGATTAAGATGTTAATTTTGGAAGAACACAAATTATTTGAAGTGGAAAAAGCAATTTCTCTTTCCCACAGTTTTAATGGGGGAGCTTTGGAAAATCATTTTGTTTTTCAATATATCAGGTTCACAATAAATCAGGTTCACTTACGATGGAGCAATATCCAGATGATTAATATTGAATCCAGACATACTGAAGCCTCCTAACGCAGAAGATATTGTAACAAATAACACAGCCACTGTATAATTACAGCCTATATATCCAGTAGCAACCAGGAATATTGCAGGCCCGATCATACCTGTAACAAAACAAAAATTATTAGGGTTATTATACAGGTGTAAACAAGAAATTAGTTTTCCTTTTTCAGTTGCTACATTTCTGAACTCTCTGGAGATCTTAGTTACTGCACTTAAAAACAATCAATTGTATATGGCAGGCACTGCTTTTAAGGGTCGGTTTTTGCTTCAGCAAATCTGAACGCAGCAAGTGAAAAATACCAGGACTAATTGCTCTAATTGTAGAAAAAGAATTGCAGATCCAGGTTAATACGCAAAAGGATACAAAGTGCTGGAGTAACTCAGCAGGCCAGGCTGCATCTTGGAGAACATGGATAGGTGTTGATTAAATTCAGTACCTAGCAAATTCCAATTTTACTACGAGGAGTAATTTTGATCACACAACATGTCGATGATATGCTACAAAATACTAAGTTATCCTCTTGGTTCCAAACTATTTAGGTATCTCATACAAAATGCTTAGGTTCTAAAAATAAAAAAAGTGGGTAGCAAGATAGTTGATGTATTTGTTCCATTAGATTAAAACATAGCAAGTGGAACTATTCAAAATGGAATGGGGATAGAAGCAGGAAACTACATGCCAATTATCTTAACATCAGTCTTAGGAAAATGTTACAAGTTATTTTCAACCAGTTGAACACCGATTTTCTGGCACCCTGGGTTTTAGAGCCTTTCTGGATTATGTGTGTTTCTGGCCCAACAGCAGTCACGTGATAATAAAACGACAGTACACCTCTGGCCCACTAATGATACCCCTCCCATGTCTCAAAAGCACCATGAAATGCCAGAAACTTAAATAAAACAAATATAAAATATAAACTAAATTTGAATGGAATGACCTGCCATCCCGTCCCTGGCTTGCACCATCTCCACAGCCGTTTAGATTCCCGGCTTCCGACGCCACTCCCGACTCACAAGGTGTACCAGCAAGCCCTTTATTAGGTCAAGCTCTCTGGAGAATAGATACTTTAGGTGACATTGAGACCTTTCCAAAGACTGATTCAGTCGGCTGAGTTACTCCAGCACTGAGCAATTTCACTTTAAAACTAGGCGACGATACCGCTAGCCTGCACCAGCGAGCCATTCTTTACTGGTTCACACGGCTGGTGCAGCTCATGTTGTAGCTCTTCAGTGTGCCCCCTCGGTCACCGTGGGACACCCTCCCCTTTCACCTGCTGTCACTTCCAAGGTGGAGTATGTTGGCGAATCAGGGGGAGGAGGAGGAGGCAGCGGTGGTGGGGCAAGGTGGGGATGGGAGGAGGAAGCCCTAGCCTCTGACAAGGTCGCCTTCCCCTTCTCTTCCCCAGCCCCTTCTCTTCCCCTACCCCATCCCCCCCCCCCCCCCCCCCCCCCCCCCCCATGTAATGTGTGGTGTCTCACAGAGATTGGTGTTGGTGCCTCAGTTTCACAATTATATAAACAACTTGGATGAAGGCACTGAAGGGAGGGTTGCAACATTTTCTGTTTATGTTGAAATAAGAAGGAAAATATATTTTGAATAGAACACAAGGAGACTACAAAGGGTAGGTGTATGGGCTAAATGTTAACAAATGGAATAAAAATGTGGGAAAATGTGAATTGGTTCATTTAGTCTGGATAAATTTAAAAAACATCGAACAAAAAGGTGTGAGAGTGTAGAATTTTGAAATGCAGAGAAAAATGGGTGTTTTAGTATTCAATTCATTAAAGGCAGTACACATATTTATTGTGTAATTTGGAAAGCTAACAATGTTATTGTCCAAGTCCAGGGAAATTTAGTATGTGTAGGAAAGTAATGCTTCAATTATGTAGGACTCTGGTGAGACATATCCTGATTACTGTGAATTTTATTGGATTGCTTATTTAAGAAAGACTGTAAATGCTGGAAACAGTTCAGAGAATTTTTAGGAAACTGTTACTGCGATGAGTAAGCTGGAGGAAAGGTTCGACTGACTTGACTTGGAAGGGCTTGATTGAAGCACTTATGATCCAAGGAGGCCTTAACAGTGTGGATGTGGAGCAGACATTTCCTCATGGTATAATCTAGAACCAAGGGTAGCAGCTGTTTGAAGATAAATGGTCCTTAAATTTGAGACAGAGATGAGGCTTTTTATTTCTCCCAGAGTAATGGGCATTTTTGTTAACACTTTTCATCGAAGAGCCGTGGAACCAGACTTACGTTTTATTTTAGGCTGATGTAGATACTTGATAAGAGGGTGGGTGAGAGGTTACCTGGGATAGGCAGGAATGTGGAATTGAGGTCACAATCTAACTGAATGGCAGAACAAGCTCAAGAGACTGAATGGTCTCTTGCAGCTTCTAATTCATGTTTTATGGATCACTTCAGAGAAGCAATCTGCTCCACTGTTCCATTTGGCACCATGCTTCCTTTCTTTCATATTTTTATTCCATGCAGTACCAATTCACACTTTTTTTTAATCCATTAGCCACTTATTTCCAGATATAACAAAACATGTACGTTTGCATTATAAATGTGGAAATGCTGCTAATAATTATCTCTTTTTAAGCCAATTACTTATGTTACCATCCTTTTCTTCCTTTCACCTTTTTTTAATTTGCCCAACATATTGTCTTTCGAAAATCCAACACATAATTCTATCCATGTATTAAATAGATCCACGCTGTTTAATACCAATAGAGCTCTCAGAGTCATAACGTCATACAGCGCAGAAACAGGTCCTTCAGCCTAACTGATCCATGTAGATCAAGATGCCCCATCTAAGTTAGGCCCAACTAATAATGCAGAGTTCAGCAGCTTGAAGTTACCTGCCTAATTTCTGCTGTTCTGACATGCAGGAACGACATTAACTATCCTAGCTAATTGGCCAATTAACAATTTGACTAATTATTTTATTAATATTGAATTTAATCTGTCAATTCTGGTTTATCAGAATCAAGACCCAAACCATGTCAGCAATTCCTCAGCAATAAAAACAAATATAAATTCTGAACCCCTTACCTATTAAGGTGAATATTTTCCGAACAGCAGATGTAGTCCAATTCTGTTTTTTAATCAGGTAATCAGCAATAAATCCAGTACTGATCATTACTATCCAACAGAAGAGATATGGCAGAGCTGATAAAAATCCATTCTATATGTATATATATAAAGAAATATCATCATTATAGAGGATTTTCCCAATAATGGATTTTATCTTTGGAAATCTTATACGGGAAATAATCAAGTAAAACTTAAAGCAAGCTCCTCCCAAATTGAATACAGCAATAGTAACCCCAATTCTCAGGTTGTGCAACACTCTAACTTGAATTTGCATTAATCTGGGCCCTTTCATATTGACTCAGACTCGTGCCTGGAATGGTAATCAGCAGTCTACCCATTCACCAGGGCTGGAAGAAAAGGACTAATTTCACCGACTCTGTGCAAGTCTATTATGTTGCCTAAACAGCATAATGGTATCAGGCAGACCAGCAAGGCGGTCCCAACTTCATTGTGCCTGAGATCTGACAAAGTAGCCATGGACTTTTGCCACATGTAAACTTGAGATATGTAAACATGTAAACATTTTGAGATATTTGAAAACTTAAATACTTAATTTTTTTAATTACTTTAATTTTAAGTTAAGGTCATAAGGTCATAAGTGATAGGAGCAGAATTAGGCCATTCGGCATATCCAGTCTATTTTACCATTCAATTATGGCTGATCCATCTCTCCCTCCTAACCCCATTCTCCTGCCTTCTGCCAATAACCCCTGACACCCATACTAATCAGGCACCTATCTCTGCCTTAAAAATATCCATTGACTTGGCCTCCACAGCCTTCTGTGGCAAAGAATTCCACAGATTCACCAAACTCTGACTAATGAAATTCCTCCTCAACTTCTTCTTAAAGGAACGTCTTTAATTCTGAGGTTATGACTTCTAGTCCTAGACTTTCCACTAGTGGAAACATCTTCTCCACATCCAATCCAAAAAATATTACTTACTCCATGCCTCCGAAATCTTTGCTCTACAATCTCCATAGAAATCAGTGGACTCTTGGATTTTGCTCCACATTGGAGCTGGCAAATAATTCCCTGACCAGCCATTGGATTCCATGTGGAGTCCGGCAGTAGAGTAAACTGAAATTTTTGGCCCTGCAAGTCCCAGACTTAGCCATTTCACAAACTCATAAACGGAGGAGAAAGTCAGAATGGTATTAACTAAGTGAATCTCAAAAAACAAGAACAATATCAACATTTTAGTAGCAGTATATATGACAAAAAACAAGAAGGCCAAAAGGTAGAACACAAAATGTTGGAGTAACTCAATGGGTCAGGTAACATCTCTGGAGGACATGGATAGGCAATGTTTTGGTCAGAACATTTTTTCAGACTGATGAAGTGAAGAGTTCAGACCCGAAACGTCACCTATCCTTGTCGTCCGGAGATGTTGCTTGACCTGCTGAGTTACTCCAGCACTTTCTATTCTAATCAAGTTTCCAGCGTCTGCAGTTTCTTATCTCTCCACCCCTAAAAGGTAGGTTTGTAAGATTGTCTTAAAAGAGAGACTCAGGAAGGTTAGATCACATGGTAGGATACTCTGGAAAGTTAGATCATATAGGATCCAGGGAGAGCTATCTAACTGGATACAGAACTGGCTTAATGGTATGAAACAGAGGGTGGTGATGGGAGGTTTTTTTTCAGGCTGGAGGCCTGTGACCAATGGTGTGCCTCAGGGGCCGTGTTGAGTCCATTGCTGTTTGTAATTCCTATCAACAATTTGCATGAGAACGTACATTGCAAAATTAGTAAGTATGCAGATGG
Source organism: Leucoraja erinaceus (assembly GCF_028641065.1). Lineage (NCBI taxonomy): Eukaryota > Metazoa > Chordata > Chondrichthyes > Rajiformes > Rajidae > Leucoraja > Leucoraja erinaceus. Next base: position 20,614,764 of record NC_073381.1, on the reverse strand, counting down.
CACTAAAGTAGGTGGTATCGTACATAGTGAATATGACTACCAAGAATTACAGTGGGATCTTGATCAGCTGGGCAAGAAGGCTGAAGAATGGCAATTGGAGGTTAATTCAAATGTGTGAGGTGTTGCATTTTGGGGAAGCCATACTAGGGAGGGACCATCACAATGAACAGCAGAGCCCTCAGAAATGTTGTAGAGCAGAGGGATTGAGGAGTACAACTACATAGTTCCTCAAAAGTGGCATCTCAGGTAGATAGGGTGGTGAAGGCTTTGGCACACTGGCATTTATTTGTCAGTCAAAGAATTGAGAAAAGAAGGGGGAATGTTATGTTCAAGACATCAGTGAAGCTGCATTTGGAATGTGCAGTTCAGATTTGGTCATCCTGCTATAGCAAGGATGCCTTGGGCTGGAAAGAGTTCAGAGGGGATTTACAAGAATCTTGCTAGGACTTGCGTGCCAGGATCTTATTCCTTGGAGCATAGGAGGATGAGAGGTGATTTTATAGAGATGTCAAAAATCAAGAAGGTATGGTGCATGCAGTCTTTTTCCTAGGATAGGGGTATCAAGTACTAATGGGCATAGGTTTACGGTAAGAAGCAAAAAATTTAATAAGAATTCGAGGGGGAATCTTTTTCACACACAGAGTGGTGGGTATATGCCAGGTTAAATAGTCGAGGCAGGTACAATAACAACATCTAAAAATAAATTTGGATGGTACATGGATAGGAAACATTTTGAAGATTTGTGCCTGTTGCAAGCAAATGGGACTAGCTTGGACGGGGCATCTTGACAGGCCTGTATGAATTGGGCCTTTTTCCTTTTTCGTTCTTCACTGGCTCGTCTCCAGTTGGTTCAGAATGCTGCTGCTCGCCTTTTAACAGGGACTCGAAAGAGGGAGCACATATCGCCATTTCTGGCCTCCCTACACTGGCTCCCAGGGTGCACTTTAAGATACTGTTATTTGTTTTTAAATCTCTGAATGGGCTCGCCCCGCCTTACCTCTCTGAGCTGCTCCACCCATACGCTCCTGCCCGGTCCCTCAGGTCAGCTGGTCAGCTGCTCCTGGAGGTACCGAGGTCTAGTCGGAGGCTCAGAGGGGATAGAGCCTTCTCTGTTGCTGCTCCGGCACTCTGGAACACCCTGCCGTTGCACATCAGACAGTTACTGTCCATCTTCAAATCCAGTGACAAACGCTACCCCTGGCTTTTGACCAGGCCCGAGCAAAGTTTGAGATACTATTTCTTTTGATTGTTATTTTTGGTGTGTATTAACTTTTTTGTCAATGATTAGTGATGTACAGCACTTTGTTGCAGCTATGTTTGTTTTTAAAGTGCTCTATAAATAAAATTATTATTATTATTATTATTATTATTATGATGTGTGACTATGACAACAGAGAGATAGAGGAGTTAATGATGGGAATTCCAAAGCTAAAGTTCTAAATAGACAGCTACCCAATGATAGGAGCAAAGTGAGATACATTTTGGAGGAACAGAATAGTATCAAATATTTGCTGGGTTGAAGGTTGGACAAAGCCTTTGAGAGGGACGGCATAGTGGCGTAGCAGTAGAGCTACTGCCTCACAGTGCCAGACCCGCGTTCGATCCTGACTACCGGTGCTTGTCTGTGCAGAGTTTGTACGTTCATCTCATGGCCTGCGTGGGTTTTCTCAGAGATCTTCGGTTTCCTCCCACACTCGAAAGATGTACAGGTTTGTAGATTAATTGGCTTAGTATAAATGTAAATTGTCCTTAGTGTTTGTGTGCGGGGATAGCTGGTCAGTGTGGACTCGGTGAGCCGAAGAAGCTGTTTCTGTGCTGTATCTCTAAACATAACCAAACTTTTTTTTTTAAATGCATATTTTTAATTGAAACATTGACAGATCAGAATCCAATTGAGTTAGATACGTAGTGGATAAACAAGACCTGGCACAAGTTTAAGATATTGACAACAGCATTTTGGATGAACTCACGTTTATACAAAGGTGGTGGAATTACAGTGTTCAATTAATAATTAATTAAACTTTACTTATACTCAAACCTCCCTTTATTTTGCTCATAGTTGATCAGAGAATATACAACTTACCAGGAGATTTCAGGACATAGATTGGTGAAATAGGCACATGTAATTTTGGACAGAAATGTGGCAAGCGGTACATTTTGGAAAAAATCCAATGCCAAGCAACCCAAACTGAATTGTATAATTTTAAATGCAGAAGGAGAAAGAAATAGCAGTTCATCATTTTTGGTCAGTGACAAGTCAAGGTTGTTCAGGTATATGACATCGTAAACTAAAGCATTATATACCACTGGCCTCATCTGCAACATTATGTGCTGATCTATATGAAAGTCATTATGGCCTTTGAAGAAATTTTGGGACATTTAAAATAATGTTACAAAGGATCGAGAACTTGTGTTACATTTAGAAACTTGGATTGTTCTCCCTAATATAATCCTAACAGGAAGATTCAGCACACTCACAAAATGAAGGGTTTGATAAAGAAAATAGAAAACAACTCTTTCCTCTAAGAAAACTGTTTGGAACCAAATAAAGTAACTGGCCAAAGAACCAGAGGCAAGATGGAGGATTATTATTTTAATGCAACTGAGTTACAATCTGAAACAAATTGAAAATGTGGAAGTAGGTTCAAAGACAGTAACAAAGTGGTACATCATAAATGTGGTTTGCCTAAAATGTCCCCATTATTATGTACTACACAATGTACTAAGACCACATTGGGAGTGAATTTTTACCTGTGGAATGACTATGTGAGGGAGCTCTTCACTCAGGAAATCTTAAAGTTTGGTTCTATTTAAATTTTCATTTCTACCATTGAAAAGAGATGCAGACACTTTCTAACCACTGTTCTACAACAGATCATGATTGGTTGTGGAAGTTTACGAATTTAATTGTAATCACATTAGTATAAATGCATTGCTTAGTATAGAAATTGCTGCTCCTAATATGCAAGAACACTACCGTGTGGAATATCTTCACTGAGTAGGGGCAATATTTGCTATGCTAAAATGCACGGACGAAAGGGGTTCAATGCCAGTTCTCAATTAGCCTAAACTGATATCAATAAAGTTGACGAGATACTGCTCATGAATATTACCCAAAGAGCATCATCAGTGAGAGCAAGCAAATGGATGAGGAAACACAAATGTGTGTTGCAGATTCACATGAGTTAGCCAAGAGAAACACGTATCTGTTAATCCTCACCACCTTGATTGCCTTGTTTGTACAATGTTTACTGTATAGAGCAGTAAATCTAAAAAATACATTTATAGTGAAGTTCCTGTCATATTTTTGGATTTAGCTAGTATTAGAATAATTTAAACCAAACAGATAAACTGAGTTTCTTACTAACAGTGAAGTGGTGTTGGATATTAACAAAATAATAAATAATAATTATTATTAATGTAGAAATAATATCAGACAGAAATAATATTAACCACCATCAAGAACAATTTACCAAAGCATGATACAGCTTTAAAAAGTCAAAATAACTAGTTTAACTGTAGTTACTGCTTCCTCCAAATTTCACAGGAAACACTGTGGAAGCTATAAAAATGTGCACACTTACCTCTTTAATGTCAAATTGTAAAATTTCTTCCATGTATGTTGGAAGCAGTGTTAATAATGTATAAAAAGTCCAATTGTAGCAAAAATGAGGAACAATTATAGCCCAGAGTGGCAAAGATTTCCATATGGATAACCATGGTACATTTTTCTTAGAAGAACACTATGGAAATAGAAAAGGAAAAATGTCAAAGGAGAAAATAACCTATATATCATCTGAATGCACACAAGAATCACATATGTGAGAGTGGCAAAATAATCTGGAACTAGTGTTTAAGAAAGAACAGCAGATGCTGGTTTAAATCGAAGGTAGACACAAAATGTTGGAGTAACTCAGCAGGTGAGGCAGCATCTCTGGAGTGAAGGAATGGGCAACGTCTTCAGTCTGAAGAAGGGTCTCGACCCGACACATCGCCTTCTCAAATACTTGTTGGACCTGCTTGCTGCTTCTTGTGATTCATGCACTGAAATACCTAGATCCCTCTGAACTTCTTTCATTATCAAGTTCCCTCCATTTAGATAATAGTCCATCTTTTGATTTCTCTTACCAGAGTGCATAACTTCACACCTCCATATTAACCTCCATTCACTGAGGTTTCTCCCATTAATTCATTCAATCTATCTATCTATAGCCCACTGCAGAATCATAATGTATTCGTCACAACATGCCTTTCTACTTATTTTTGCATAATTTGTTGGGAAACTTGGAAACCTTACATTTTGTTCCCTCTTCCAGATCATAAATGTAAATATAAACTGAGGGCCAAGAAACGATTCCTGGGATACTCCATGATTTACATCCCTTCAATCTGAAAAGCATTCATTTGTTCCAACTGTTTGTTTCCTCTGTGACATCCAGTTTTCAGTCTAATGCTAACACATTTCTTGCAATATCTTGGGCATTTAATTTATGCATCAGCTTCTTCTGTGGCACATTGTTAAACGATTTTGGAAACTCTAAAACACTGCGTCTAGTTTCCTCTTTATCATTTTTCTCCGAGACATCCTCAAAGCATTTGAGCAAATTTGTCAAACATAATTTACCTTTCATAAAATCACATTGATTAGGTTTGACATGAATTCAATTTTTCTAAATTTCCTTTTCGATTATTGACTTTGTCAAGACATTATTTTAACATTACAAACACAAGCTGAATTCCTCAAGTGAAGTGACAATGACTGTCCTTTGATATTAAGCAGCACAAAAGAAGAAAAAAAAGTGATATTTAGAGGTCAGCGCTAAGGCCTCGCCATAGGAACTCCTTAGGATAATATCTTTCCTTTATCTTCAGCTGTTTCTGTAAATAAGCCTTTCTCCACTGGAGCATTGTATACTGGGTCATTTGTTAGTGATTGCAAATAATGCAACTATTTGTAGTCTCTAAAGTAACACAGTCCATGCAACAGAGATGGACAATATCTAAGCCTTAGTTGACTTGGCAAGAAACTCTCACACCACACCAGGCAATGACCATCTTCAACAAAAGGCTACCTTAACTTCTAGCATGGATATTGAATGGCTTACCATTGCTGACTTTTTGATTACTTTTTTTTTGATGGGCCTCTGAAGTTAAAGTACTCAACATGTGTCAATTGTTCTGTGTGATAACATAGCCTACCTGGCCACGAAGTGAATTAATTATGTAATCTTGCTCGGCATTAGATATAGTTTTGTGGGTTTTTGGCGAGTCACTCGCCAGCCAGAACCATAACAAACACCAGATGACTCCCAGTGCACCTGAAAAAAAACAAGAAACTATTTCATCTTTAAAATGTAGGTAATCTATATATCAAAAACACAAGAAGATATACACAAAATGCTGGAACTACTGAGCGGGATAGGCAGCATCTCTGGACAGAAGGAATGGGTGACGTTTCGGGTCAAGACCCTTCTTCAGACTGAGAGTCAGGGGAGGGGGAGATTAGAGAAATGGTAGGCTAAGGTGTGAAAACAACAGATCAAAGCAGGCAATGTTCAAGGAAATGTAGAATGGTACATTGTTAGCTGAGGGGAAGGTGACAACGACGCATACAATCAATAAAATATCAGTGAAATTAATCAGGAAGACAGTGAAACTAGTTGAACTAAGATGGGGGAGGGATGGAGAGCAGGAAATCAAGGGTTACTTGAAGTTAAAGAAATCATACCGCTGGATTGTAAGCTGCCCAAGTGCAATATGAGGTGCTGTTCCTCCAATTTGCATTGGGCCTCACTCTGACAGGGGAGGAGGCCCAGGACAGAAAGGCGAGTATGGTAATGGGAGGGGGAGTTAAAGTGTTTGGCAACCAGGAGATTGCATAGGCCTCGGTGGACAGAGCAGAACAATCACTGAGCCTGCGTGTGGCACAATGTATAATACAAGAATTGTGCCTATGTACACCAATTTAAAGATTCCACCACCAAAAATACATTTATATAATACATATTAGCAGCTTTAGAAATTGTAAAACTTGACCAGTGAAATAATTCTGGCTTGATAGTCTGTATCCCTGCTAATGTTACTTGAAACATAAACAAATAAAAAATAAAAACATGCAGGGAATACTCATTACAGTCTGTATTTAAAACTATATTATACAATATATTCACCATCCCAACTCTGAATTGGTGTAATATGCAATAGTTTGTAAAGATCCAAAAGGGTATTTACCAATTTTGTGGACAAATGTAAGAAGTAACCTTCCGACTAATCCACAATGTTAGGTTCCAGTTACAAAGTTATCCTCAACAAATTTGTTCAGTTTGACAAGCAGAAACGGAACCCTGGTACCCACTTCCCCACAACCAAAACAGTCAGACCCCAGTCTGTAAAGACTAGACCCTTCTACATCCACTCCTCCCCAATTACCACTTCACACCTACTTAAAGCAAGACTCCAGTCTGAAGACTGGTCCCTTTCCCACCCACCCCTTTCCAATCACCACAATTAGTGTTTAAAAAATGTTGAGATTCTCTCTCCTGAAGGCCAAGCCCCTTTCGGAGGGACTATAAAACCTGGAAGTGTTGAGTGCCTCAGTCAGTCTCTGCAAGATGGGGGAAGCAAGAGGGTCATGTCTCTCAGTCTGAGCGTAGAATAACACTGAATACATGTGTACTAAACTGTGAGTGCCCTTAATGTGGTTTGAAAATGATTGCTAAAAATGTTTTTTGGTTTAAAAATGCTCGTTAAAAATGTTTTCTGGTTTGAAAAAGTGTGCTAAAATTGTGTTTTGGTTTGAGAATGCTAAATTTGTCTTGCCTAATTGAAAAGTTGGTTTGAGAATGCTAAAGTTGCCATGCCCAATTAAAGTTGCCTTGCCAAATGCCACAGGTTTGTTTTGAAAATGCGCCTTTTAGCTGTGCTTTATAGAAAAGTATGCAACAGTTTTTGGAAGGAAAAGCAGTGAATAAACATTTTATTAGATTAGGACTGTGTTTAATGCAAAATTGCCACTCATTCCATGACTTCCGCTTCGTGGAGAGATGGCGCTGAGTGCGTCGTTTCAGCTTCGTGGAGAGGTGGCGCTGACTGCGGAAGGCCCAGAGTGAAGACTCCACCCTGAACCATTTGAATAATTCAAGAGAGTTTACTACCATGCATATGGTGAGTGTGTTTGTTGAAAGTTAGTTAAAGCACATTTTTGCTGTAGCAGCAACTGTAGAGGAGTGTTTCAGAGTTAAAAATGGCTTTAAACGTTTGAATCATTTGGTTTAAACACAACTGTGTTCTTATTTTCAAACTTCTTACATAGAGTATATGGTTAGTAACAGGATTCAATATGCTTACCATGTTCTGAAGTTACTTGGCATTTTAGTATTGGTGCTGTGTATGTGTGTCTGTGTCTATGTCTCCCAACCCTCCCGTGTGATGCTGGGTCCCACTTAGTCTAATATTATATAAAACTCTCTTCGTTTGTTTGTTTGTCAGTCAGTCACATCTCCTCCAAAACCTGACGCGGTCACGGAGAAATCTTTACATATTCCGGTAGAGATTTACCTCATTAATTCAAAAATCTCCTCATCTGAAAATTTGGTTAATTATTTCCCCGAGTTTTTTTTACTAAAATTGTTTTAAAATATAACTGCTGCATGACATCACAATGTCTTTGCTCCTCGCGACCAGCTGTGCAGACTTTTCAATGCGCAGCCAGTTACGTGGATTGAAGCCCGTGAACAAGTGATCAAGTTGTCCAGAGCGCTCTGCTGGGCTTCTTGAAGTTCAACAACATGGCGGCGGCAGTCGTTATTGCAGAAAGAACGAGCAAGTTCTGCAGATCCCAAGGTCACTGGAGGTCACCGGCTTGATTTTGAATCCTCTCCGTCTCCCCTGCCCGATTGTCTGTCACGCTGGTGAGTGCGCTACCGGCCCTCCGTTGTTTTTCAGTCCACGGAGCGCTGCGGGCCTCGCTCCGGTCAACGACGCCCGCGGCCTACCTCAGGCCCCGACTCCTGATGGGGAGTCTTGTACTCTACGACTTCGGTAGCTGCTGCCTCTACCCCTCCTCGAAGCAAAGAGAGAGGGGGGGGGGGTTCCCACAGCCCTGCAGCCGGCCGTACCCCCCGCTCCACCCCAAGCCCCCCCCAAGCCCCCCCCCCCCCCCCCCCCCCCCCCCCCCCACGCCATAACTCGCAATCTGACGGCCAACCAGCACCCGAGTGCAGATCCAGATATGACAGAAAGTATAAACATAAAAAAAGTAACCCAAAGGCAGTTCCCTGTTTGGGAAATGCCTAATTCTTCTTTTGATCTGGCCAATGCAGTGAGTGCAAATAATCCCCGTACCGTAAACGTCTATACCCCATGGAAGCCGAATGAGATGATGGCAATTTTAAGTCAAATGCCCGATCGTAGAAAATCACCTGTTTCCTTTGTGGATCACTTAAGAACTACAATGCGTGTATATCACGCAGACATATCACGCAGACTCCCGAGATTTATGACCAATGATCCAGCAAATAATTACACCAACTGAACACTCTAAATTCTTAACAGCTTTGGGACATCCAACCCATGAAGCACTGGCAAATATAATTGTGGATAATGGTGCAAGAGAAGAGGCAGTTTTAACTACTCTTCAGAAGCCGATTGATTTAGCCAGAATCTTAGATATAAGACCAAAAAAGGGTGAGGGAGCAGATTAATTCTTAGAATGATTTTCAGATGTATATATGGACTGCCTTCCCACTAGTGTGGCTGAATCCATTAAAACCAATAAGATGGACTGGACAGAAAATAGTGCCAGTCAGATGGCTTGGGCAGTAAGATATCACTGGAGAGATATAAAGAAGCAGGAGAGCCTGCAGTAAAACCTAAGTCTGAATATGTAATTAGAAAAGAAGTGCCAAAATCTGGCTCTGAACCGTGGATCCCCAGAGTAGCAGCAAATTATGGGTTGGGAGAAATTAGGGTTCCAGAATATTTAGCTCGATATCACAGAAAAATACCTGACCTAGAGACAATCCCACAGAGACCAAGTTTGAAAAGGCACCGAACATCAGGATTAGGCCAGTGTTATACGTGTGGAGGAATAGGTCACTGGAGTAGGGAGTGCCCAACTAGAGAAGGAAACGAAAGTGGGGGTCACGGAAGAAATTTCCAAGACAGAGGGAATGGGGAAATTGTAGAGGTAGCTGCCTTAGAGTCACCGTATTCAGCACAACAGGCTTTAATTCAGGCTTGCATTATTGGGGAAAATGTAAAGGTAAATATTTACACTGTTTCTCAGACGCATTTGGAGTGGTGCATGATTTTGAATAATTATGGAAAAATAGGGGATTTCTAACTTCAGCAGGGACTCAAATTTCAAATAAACAATTGGTGACAGATTTGTTGAAGGCCTTAATGCTACCCAGACAAATTTCTGTGATGAAATGTAGCGCCCACACAAAAGGACAGACTCCAATAAATATCGGGAATTGTAATACTGATTTAGTGGCAAAGAAAGTGTCATGGGAACGCAAGATGGTAGTACCAAAATGATGAGGTAAACTAAAAGTTTAAATAACAAGTCACCCTCGGAGAGACTGATGCCAACCATCCAAGAAATAGTTAAACTGCAGGAGGAGGCTACTAAAGAACGATGGAGACAGCTTGGATGTGTACTGGATTGTATGACTGAACTATGGACCACTCTAGCAGGGCAAACTTGCATGACAGATTCTTTGGCAGTATGGGTTATAGAATGTATGCACTATGCAACCCATTGTGGTGCAAGGGCAGTAGGAGACACTCTTTTGGCTACTTGGTGGCATCCAAGGTTACAAACTTTAGCTCCGAAGTAAGCAGTAATTGCCTGGTCTGCGGAAATACCATCCATGGAAAGGAATAGGATGCGAAGAGGGAAAAACACCATTGCCTATGGGTCCGTTCGAGACACTACAGATGGACTATATCGAATTAGAAAGGTGCAAGGGTTATAAATATGTACTTGTCATAGTCGATGTATTCAGCCGGTGGATTGAAGCTTACCCAACCCTTGATAATAAAGTGGCTACTGTTGTCAAGGTGTTAATGAGAGAAATTGTCCCTAGATTCAGCATCCCTTTTCGACTTAGTTCAGATAATGATCCACACTTTATTGAACAAATCAATAAAGAATTTTGTGAACAAACTGGGCATCCAGCAGCAATTGCACTGTGCTTATCGACCACAGGCTGCTGGACTTGTAGAAAGGGAAAATCAGACCCTTAAGACTAAATTAGCTAAATTAAAGGCGGAGACTGGACTTGGTTGGATTAAATTACTCCCAATAGCTTTATTTCAGATTTCAGAGTCACTCCTGTAGGGAAATCTATACTGAGCCCAGTTGAAATTGTTTATGATAAACCTTTAAGAACACCTTGGACTCAAAATGCAATGAAGATAATTAACTTCCATCATATGACTGTGGAGATGATCGACTACATTCTAGCTTTGACCAGAGCATTGAGGGGCTCGCACTGTAGAGTAAGAGCAGCCTATAGCGGGATGCCTTTGTTAGCAGCTTCAACTAAAGTGAAACCTGGAGACTATGTAAAGAATTGGGTGAGGAAAGGATTAGAAGTTCGCTTAAAGGGACCTTACCAGGTTCTCCTAATGACCCCAACAGAAGTGAAAGTAGACGGAAGGAATGCATGAGTACATCTCCTCCACTGTAACAGTATCAATGGAAATAGGGACTGCTAACTTACTTTATTCCGGGTTCTCTTAGAAATTTCATACTCTACTATGGATGAAGCACAGATGAATTATCAAATTGGATAGAGGGGATTTGCACCCACGAAAACCCGGGAGGTGAAGACTCATTGGACAGAAATCATGAAGCTACGCCCACGAAAACTCAGGAAGCTTGATGAAATTCTGGGAAAAAAATATATCAGCATCTTTTTGTTAAGATATCTGGTAGAATGAAGCAGCCACTGTTGTACTTTGGTTATCATTAATGATGGGTTATCATATGATAAAATAACTAGACTAAGGGGGTTAGCTCTAGGAGCATAATTACATACTCAATAATGTTTTATTATTAATGTTTAATGTATTATGTGTCATTCCTAACTGTCACAGCATGTCATGTTGTCACTTGCGGGCAGAGCACCAAGGCAAATGTCGGGTGCCAGAAGGGGCTTTACCTTCATGGTGACTGACAGGCGAGAAGATCAATCTGCTGATCTCACGATTTTTTAAACCTTCATAACATTTGCAATATTCCACCGATCGGAACATAACTTGGTGCGCTTGGAGCAGAGGAGAACGGTGAGTAAGGTGATGAAAAATCCAAGCGATATAGGTTACCGTTTTTGCTCAAATTTAAAAACAACGCAAACCGGAAGAGGACAAGATGAGAGTTTTAGTAATAGTATAGATAGAAGATCGATGGATCAATAATAAAAACTCTAAGAATATAAAGCCAAAGTAAGTCTCAAACAGAAGTCCTAAATTTGAATGCTTTTAGGATAGAAGCAAGAGAATCTAAATGTCAAACGGCAAGGTAAAAAAGGATTCCAGCTTTTACTTGCTTCGCAGTGAGTCCTGTTCAACAATGCACAATGAGCTGCAATGAATGAATTGTATATGGCACAGTGGCACATTTACTGACTGTTATGCATAATTATCCTTCCCCTTGGATGTAATTTAAACAGATTAACAATATAAAGCATTTCCAGGCAATGGCAGATCCATAACAACTTAAATATCTTAGAAACACCTTGGGTTAAATGATTTAGGACAAAGGGAGAAAACAAATTAACTTGCAATAATCAAATTATAATCCAATGCTTTATAACTACACTATGATGCCTTACCAAATATGTAGAAAACATATGACCAATCCAAGTAATAGGAAATTATTCCAGATAATGGAAGGGAAACAACCGTTCCAAGTTGGGCACCTAGAAATGTACATAAGATTTAGAATATGATAATATGTGGCATATTTAGGGTATTAAATAAAAATGTTATGTTTATACTGACACTTAACTTCTTTGGCTCAAATAAACAACTTATCAAGCGTGTACAATGTGAATATTTATCAATATCAGGTGTTTCATTTCATATAATACAAGATAGACTGCAAACATATGCAGAATTAATTAAATAAATATCTATCTATCTATCTATATCTATATATCTATATATATATATATATATCACTGACAGAAGAAAAAATGCATCAGATCAAATATTATCATCAAAAGGCTAAAGCTAGACATAATAACATTTTCATTTGGAAATATGCAAAGCATAATAGGAGGGATTCTAACTGTCCAGTCAATACTGCATGCCTTAATAGTTAAATGGAGATAAAGTGAAATGAAAAATAGGCAAAGCTCTAGAAGCCCTTTTAAAATACAAGCAATTCCAAAAATGTCAAAATTATGTTTTGATTTTTGGTTAAAATTGCCATCATAATCGGGAATATCGTTCTGCTTTCACAAAAATCGCAATAAACACGACATCCTGGTAGCTAGCGTGTAATTAATAATTCCATGATGTTAATCATGTTATTTCTGCTCATCTTTGGTAAGTTTAGCCCCTACATAAATGTAATCACAAAGAATGGTGCATGCTTTAAACACAGTTCACTCACCTGCATATGATAAACTTACAAGTGTGCTCCTTTCTAAAGGTGGCGCCCATTCAGCCCACATTGCATGCATGGCAGGGAAGGTCACACCCTATTAAAAAAGAAAAAGAAAAAAAAAGTCAATTCTCATAAATGAGGAACGGTATATATTCACAGAGGGAAAACATAGACTGCTTTACATTATTTGATCACAAATTCTATTCACTACCCCACTAATTTTCCCTAATGCCTATGATATTTAAATGAAAAATACTAGACACTCAGCAAGTCAAGCAGCACCTGTGGAGAAAATAAATGAGTGGTTGCTTCAGGTCCAAGTCCCTTCATTAGAACTGACCCAAAACAAACAGTTTCTTATTCCAGACATGCTGTCTGACCTACTCAGTGTGTCCAGTATTTTCTATTTTTATTTTAGATTTTCACATCTGCAGTTTTTTTTCTAATTAATCAATAATGCAAAATTCTTAAACATTGATGAAGTTAGAACATACCTCTCCCAGTCCTTCAATAATCCTCAATACAATTATGCAGTTATAACCCAGTTCAGCTGCTGGTGGTGTCAACAGTGTTAAAACTGAAGTACAGAGTATGCCAAAGCCAAGCAACAGCTTCCCTCCAAATTTACCAGCTAGATATCCGCCAGGAATCTGAGTAACGATGTAACCGTAGAAGAAAGCACTAAGGATCCAACCCTGTACATTCGAATCCCAGTTATATACCTTGCCCTGTTGGAGACAATAAGAAGTTGTCATAAAAAATGATTTTGGCAACATTTTTCATGGTAAAAGATAAAATGTCACCCTTGATATGGATGTAATAAATAAAGAAATTTAAAAAAAAACAGTTCATTACCTGGTTAACATAAAATCCATTAAAATACATCCGCAGGTGCATTTAAGAACAATTTCATTTAATCTCAGAGTAAAAGCTACTGTCACTCCCTACTATATTTTTAACCATGGTAATTTTTTTGTATGAAATAAACAAAATTGCCACATGATCTATCAAGTAAGGAACAGTTAAAGAGCAAGGTTTTAAAGCACATCCTTAAAAGGGAGAGCAAGAGTTTAGGAAGACTGAGCTTAAGGCCTCAGCAATTTAATGAATAGTCAGCAATGAAGGAGCAATTAATTTCATTTTTTTTTAAACTAAGCCACAATAAGAGAGTTTTCCGAAAAATGCAAGGAATCTTGGGATTTGTCAAAGGACATTCACGATAAAGAAAAAGTGAACGAAGCGTTGGCTGTATAAACTGAGTATAAATTCTGATCTTTATTCATAATTTATGTAAAAATATTTCATCTGAGGATCGGGGGTGCCAGATAGCGGGACAGGGACGGGACACCCGGGAGGGGACGGGGACGGCCCAGCAACAACTCAACAGCGCCCACAGCGCCGGAGACCCGGGCCCGCGTCCGACCCGCACAAAACGCAGGCCTGCACACTCGCAGCAGCAGTTGCCGATAATGTTTATCACGAGTGACCTATGACCTGGGCATGCACAGTCGGAATACCAAACTCGCTTATTGAAGAAGCACCTCGAGTTGCAGGCTTGAGTTATGGAGAGAGGCTGAATATCACCATTTGGAACATAGGAGGCTGAAGGTTGACCTTATTGAGGTGCACAAGATCATAAGTGGGTGGATGAAGTGAATGCCATTTTTACCTCAGAGAAGAGGATTCTGAAATGAAAGAGCATAGGCTTAAGATGGGTCCTCAGACGCAACTTTTTAACTTAAAGGGTAGTCCGTATCTTAAACGTGCTGCCAGGGGAAGCTAAGAGGGATATGGGCCAATTGCGGCCAAATACAGTGCCTTCCATAATGTTTGCGACAAAGACCCATCATTGAATTATTTGCCTCTGTACTCCACAATTTGAGATATGTAATAGAAATGTAATCTTTAGGTATGCGGCGCGACCGACGTCGTAGCGGCCTCTACAGTCCGTCTGTCTTTTTTTATTTTGTTGTCCTGTTGAGGGTATAGTTTGTTTTTTTGACTGTGTATGTGTGTGGGGGGGGGGGGGTAAACTTTTAAATCTCTTCCCTGTACGGGGACCCGACCTTTTCCCTGTCGAGTCTCCGTTGCCGTTGGGGCCTAGCACCGTGGAGCGGCCTCCAACCGGAGCGAGCTGAGGGCTCAAGTCACAGAGCCTGCGGAGCTCCGGACCTACCACTGTGGAGCTGGCCGGCTTCCGGAGTGTGAAGAGTTCGGAGTGTGGAGAGCTGTGGTGGCGCGCGGCTGCGACCCGACTCCGGTGGATGGTGACACCGGGAGCTCGTGGGTCCCCGGTGGGAGACCGCTTTGCTGGGCAACGGCAATGGCGACTTCTCCCGCCCGAATTGCGGGGTTGAAGGTGACCTGGAGCAGGGCCTTGCATCGCCCGGCGCGGCTTTAAATGGGCGCGGACTTGCTAGCGCCCGCTGGGGGCTTTGACTTTGACATCGGGAGAAAAATGGAGAGCAGGGGAGAGACAAGACTTTGCCTTCCATCACAGTGAGGTGGAGATTCACTGTGATGGATGTTTGTGTAAATTGTGTTGTGTGTCTTGGTTCTTTTCTTCTATGACTGCAGAAACCAAATTTCATTTGAACTTCATGTGAGGTTCAAATGACAAATAAACGGTATTGTATTGTATTGACCATTTTTTAGCTTTGAAAAACTCCTTTGTAGCTTTAGCGGTATGTATGGGATCATTTTCTTGTTGGGGAATGAACAGCCGGCCAATGAGTTTTGAGGCATTTGTTTGAACTTGAACAGATAGGATGTGTCTATGCACATCAGAATTCATAATGCTACTACAATCAGCAGTTGTATCATCAATGAAGATAAGTGAGACAGTATCTTCAGCAGCCATATATACCCAGGCCATAACACCCCCATCACCGTGTTTCACAGATGAGGTGGTATGTTTTGGATCAGGGGCAGTTTCGTCACTCCTCCATACTTTGCTCTTGCCATCACTCTGATATAAGTTAATCTTCATCTCATCTGTCCACAATACCTTTTTCCAAAACTGTGGTTGCTCTATGAAGTACTTCTTGGCAAACTGTAACCTGGCCATCCTATTTTTGCAGCTAACCAATCATTTGCTTCTTGCAGTTTTCTGCAAAGAGTGGTCATTGACAAATCCACACCTGACATCTGAAGAGTGTGTCTGACCTGTCGGACAGGTGTTTGGGGATTTTTCTTTATTCTAGAGAGAATTCTTCTGTCATCAGCTGTGGAGGTAATCCTTGGCCTGCCAGTCCCTTTGCGATTAGTAAGTTCATCAGTGCGATCTTTCTTCTTAATGATGTTCCAAACAATTGATTTTGGTAAGCCTAAGGTTTGGCTGATGTCTCCAACAGCTTTATTCGTGTTTATCAGTCATTGGCACAACTTTGGTCGTCATGTTGATAAACAGCAATATAAGCGATACAAATCTCAAATTGATGGGTCTTTGTCCCAAACATTATGGAGGGCACTGTGGGACTAGACCAAATTTGTAACCTTGGTCAACATGGTCAAGTTGGCTGAGTGGTTGTTTCCATGGTGTATAGCTGTATGACTCAGGATATTGAGCTGGGAGAGGTAACAGAAATCCAGAATATTTCTACAAATTGCTGGAGTTTCTGGTTGGGACCCTTTTTCAGACTTGATACCCTATCCATATTCTCCACAGATGCTGCTTGATGCACTGAGTTACTCCAGCACATTGTGTTCTGTGCAAGAATCCAGCATCTGCAGTTCCTTGCGTCTAGAATAGTTTATTTACTATTGTCAGCTGCATCTGGGATGTTGATGGTGAGCTTTTTTTAATGTCAAATTTATGTATTTTTTTCAGCACGAGATTTGGCAAAAAATCTGTGGTTCTATTATTTGATGCGTTATTTGAACCTAGCAAATAGAAAGGTAAATATAATGTAAGCATTATTGCAAGGGAATACACCTAACATATGGTGTAGGGATTTGCTCTCTGATTTAAAGTGCAATATATTTCTTTTTGATGCAGCATTGAAAGTTCACTATGAAGAGGTTGACATTTGGGGTATAGCTGAGCAGGAAATAGCAGGCTAAAGGGGTCCAATCCTGCCTCTTCTCATCCTTTATTTTTGACAGGACTATTTGACAACCTCAAATTGCCAGAAAATACTGAAATATTACTCAAACATTTCTCCACCTTCTTAAAGCCCAGCAAGTCCAGAATGATAGAACTTTGCGTACAAACAATGAAGAACATTTTCAACTTTTTCATTTGGTTCTGCAGATTTGTTGAAGAGCAGAGTTGGAGCAGGAGGTCAAGTCTTCAGATTGGTATTTCAATTTCCTAACAAAGAGACTCCAGATTCCCAGTGTTTTTCCAGGTGCTCTTCTTGCATTTTTGAGCATTCCATTATTACTGTAATGCGACTGAAAATAACAATTTCTTGTATCTGGCATCCAAGTGATCTGGACTGCCACTTTCACTGACTGAATGTAATTATAGTTATGACATTGTAAGTACAGTAATGACCTGAGAGAGAAAGTGATCTTTTGGAGTATATTGTGGAGAAATAGTATACCTCTCCATTATTTTGAATAGCCCATGCACTTGAAGTGTACAAGAAGAGTTGGGTTGACTGCTTATGCTAGATTGGAGGCTATGGGCTTTGGAAACCTTCTTCAGATGTTCAATAGCTGTGCACTGGAGGCAACAGTGAGTTTTATTCCTGACTGGACCAAGTGGGACCCGTTGGGTCCCAGCATCACAAGTATGGACTGGTCCCCCAACGCAATATTCCACCTCTCCACCAATTCCAATATTGGTGGCCAGTGGGGTGGGGGAGGGGGGGCTTTCTGGAGCACGAGTATCGATGTTGTGGGATGAAGAGACTGGTTTCCAGAGGGCTAGTATGGACTTTGTGGGCAGAATGGATTCTTGGGCTCGTGGCTCAGTCACTCAAGCTTGTTGTGCTGGCAGCTCACTCACGGCTGGTGGGCTGGCTGTTGACTCACGGCTATTCCTTGAAATTCCATTTCAAGCAGGATGCAAGGCCACTAAAGACAGCGAGTCGTGACCTCTCCCTCCTCCATCTTGCAGAGACTGAGCAACGCCCACACTTTTGGGATTTATAGTCCCTCCCCCCCTCCCACCAGAAGGGGCGTGGCCTTCATGGCATGATTGACAGGCGAGAGAATCTAAACATTTTTAAACACTAATAGCTCTTTTATTTTTCATCGATGGGAAAAATCCTCGGCACCTGATGAGCAGAGGGGGACTCGGAGTCAGATGACCAGAAATCACAGCCGTAAGTGGTAGCATTTTTTCTAAAATCAATATAAAGCGCAAACAGGAAATGGTCAAGATTAGACTTTTAATTATATAGAAGGCAAGGCAACTTTAATTAGGGGGCAAGGCAACTTCAATTGGGCAAGGCAACTTCAATTGGGCAAGGCAACTTCAATTGGGCAAGGCAACTTCAATTGGGCAAGGCAACTTCAATTGGGCAAGGCAACTTCAATTGGGCAACACAGTTTTAGCATTTGCAAGCCATAGGCAACACAGCTTTAGCATTTCCAAACCAAAGGCAACACAGCTTTAGCATTTCCAAACCGAAGGCAACACAGCTTTAGCATTTCCAAATTCTATTTTCAAACAATATTAAGGGCACTGACAGGTCAGTAAAACCACTCACACTTTAGTAGACATGTGTTCAGTGTTATTCACAGCTCAGACTGAGAGACGCGACCCTCTCGCTCCCCCATCTTGCAGAGACTGACTGAGGCACTCAACTCTTCCGGATTTTACAGTCCCTCCGGACGGGGCGTGGCCTTCAGGAGAAAGAATCTCAACATGTTTTAAACACTAATAACTTTTATTTTTTATCGATGGGAAAAATCCTCTTGTCCTGCGCAGTGGAGGGGGACTGAGTAAGATGGGCAAAAATCACAGCCATAACTGGTCGCGTTTTCTCTAAAATCAATATACAGAACAAGAAGTGGTCAAGATCAGACTTATAGTAACCTAGATGTTTGCCTTATAACCATATAACAATTACAGCACAGAAACAGGCCATCTCGGCCCTTCTAGTCCGTGCCGAACACGTATTCTCCCCTAGTCCCATATACCTGCCCTCAGACCATAACCCTCCTTTCCTTTCCCGTCCATATAACTATTCATTTTATTTTTAAATGATAAAATCGAACCTGCCTCCACCTTCACTGGAAGCTCATTCCACACAGCTACCACTCTCTGAGTAAAGAAGTTCCCCCTCATGTTACCCCTAAACTTCTGTCCCTTAATTCTCAAGTCATGTCCTCTTGTTTGAATCTTCCCTACTCTCAGTGGGAAAAGCTTATCCACGTCAACTATGTCTATCCCTCTCATCATTTTAAAGACATCTATCAA
This sequence comes from Leucoraja erinaceus, assembly GCF_028641065.1. NCBI lineage: Eukaryota > Metazoa > Chordata > Chondrichthyes > Rajiformes > Rajidae > Leucoraja > Leucoraja erinaceus. The sequence continues at coordinate 20,595,769 of NC_073381.1, read as the reverse complement.
GTCCCCCCTTAACCTTCTGCGCTCCAAAGAATAAAGACCTAACTTGTTCAACCTTTCTCTGTAACTTAGTTGCTGAAACCCAGGCAACATTCTAGTAAATCTCCTCTGTACTCTCTCTATTTTGTTAACATCCTTCCTATAATCAGGTGACCAAAATTGTACACCATACTCCAGAATTGGCTTCACCAACGCCTTGTACAATTTTAACATTACATCCCAACTTCTATACTCAATGCTCTGATTTATAAAGGCCAGCACACCAAAAGCTTTCTTTACCACCCTATCTACACGAGATTCCACCTTCAGGGAACTGTGCACAGTTGTTCCTAGATCCCTTTGTTCAACTGCATTCCTCAATTCACTACCATTTACCAATAACATCCTATTTTGATTTGTCCTGCCAAGATGTAGCACCTCGCACTTATCAGCATTAAACTCCATCTGCCATCTTTCAGCCCACTCTTCCAACTGGCCTAAATCTCTCTGTAGACTTTGAAAATCTACTTCATTATCGACAACACCACCTATCTTAGTATCATCTGCATACCTTCACCGAGATATGGAGCTAATCACATCATGGACCTTTGTTGTTGGGGGTCAATGTTGTGCCATGGGATCAAGTTGATACATCATCTTTGTCTAACATCTGTTTAATGTTTGCCTCACTTTTTCAGCGAATGAGCGAAGGATGATTTTGAGCTCTGCTTCCAAATTTGTACGTCTTTATACTGAAAGTTGACATTGGAGTGATCTTGCATCATGAAGGTGATGGTGGTTGAACTACTTATAATTCATACAGTAGATTAGCTTCAGACTGACAGGAAGCAAGTTAGAAATGGGGAGCAATCCTGCAGAGAGAAAGACTGGAGAAATGGCACAGCCTTGCTCGACCATAGTGTGCACAGGGATTTGATCCACAATGGATCTGTCAGTGAAAATAATGGCCTGAAAGCAGAATAGAGATAAATTTCTGATAGCCACCAAATTTAAGAAGGAACTTTCTCAATAGTTGAAAGTCAATGGTTGGTGGTAAAGTTGTAAGATGCCTTGTGATTGAAGCTGCGCCATGGATCTTTCTTCAGGTCACATCATAAAGATCTTGCAGCTGCACTTCCTGATGAACAGAATTCTCACTAAGAATACATGGTGAACGTGATTAACCATACATAATGCCCTCTGGCACTGACACTTATCACTGCAAAATCCAATCAGAAGAATTGAAACTACTAGCAGGATGGACTGCAGAAGTGTCAGCATAACTTTACCAAAAATATAAAGTATTTCAACTGGTGGTACGAATAGAGTCACAGCTATGTACCTTACCTTTTTTTCATAATTTTGATGGGTAACGTTGGAGTGTGGTGGACATGCCTCAACACTGCCATTCTTAGGTAAAGTTCCATTATCATCCACCATCTCAACCAATGCAACGCTAAGGTTCACACGTAGTGCATATACCATAAAAAATCCACAAAAGGCCAATGTCGCCAGGCTGTATCGAGCAGAGCAGCAAGCTGACACTGGATGAAAACATTGGGATTAGTTGTTGGAAATATAAATACATTTACTTGCATACAATCCCACATTTAAGAACACAAGAAAATAGGAGGCAGCCACTCAGCCCGTCAACTCTGCAGTACCATTCATGATGATCATGGCTGACCCAGGCCTCAATTTCTCTTCTACACCAGTTCCCCACAACTACATCCTCTTTAATTATCTACAATTCCAATGATTCCCCATCCTGCTGCAAAACAAAATTCCTACACGGTTCAAATTTAAATGACCACTTCTGTATTTTGTAACTATGTCCCCTCTTTCAAGTTTCTCTCACTTGTGGAAACATCCCAACATCTACCCTGTCACACACCATTAGGATTCTATGTGTTTCAGTAAGATCACTCCTCATTCTTTTAAATCCCAGAGTACAGATCTAATTTCTTTAGCCATTGTGATAGACCATCCTGTCATCCCAGGATTAACCTAGTGAATCTCTTTTGGTCTCCCTCCAATGCTGGTATACCCTTTCTTAAATAAGGGGATCAAATCTGTGCATGTTAATCCAGAAAAAGCCTCACTCCCAGCCCTACAATTGTAATTTTCCTACGTGTGTTTCTAAATTCCAAACCTATGCCATGTACCATCCTGTTTTCTTATTCCAATTAGTGCATAAGAACACCTAAAACTCTGTACCCTGCCCATCTGTAATCTTTCTCCATTTAGATAATTATCTACCTTTAGTTTCCTCCTACCAGAGTGCATGACATCACAATATCCCACATTAATCTCCGTTTACCAAATCTTTATTTACTCTAGTCAGTCTATCAACCTATCATATCATGTGGCCTACCTATTTTTTTGTGTTACTGTAAATTTGGATACCTTGTACGCTGTCCCACCCTCCAGATCATTGATGTAGTTAATTATTGTGGGCCACAAACAGATCCTTGGAACACTCTGTAATAACAAAAAGAACTGCACATGCTGGCTTATACCAAAAATAGACACAAAATGCTGGGTCAGGCGGCATCTGTGGAGAAAATAGATAGGTGATGTTTTGGGTCGGGACACTTCTTCAGAATGTTTGTGGGGTAGGGGGTGGGGGGAGGCTGGAAACAAGAAAAGACCAGGAAAAATCCGGGATGGCAACAGATGACCTCAGGCAGTGAGATCCCCTGGTAGGCCAATTGTTGGCTAGAAATTATATGATCCCAAGACAGATACATCAAGATACACCATAACTAGTCAGCAATTGGCCTATCACAGAACCACCCTGCCTGAGTTTGTTTATTGCCGGCCCTGTTTTGTCGTGGTCTTTTCTTTCTTCCAGTTCCATTCCCCCCCCCCCCCCCTTTACAATCAGTCTGAAGAAGTTTTCAGAATCACTGATTTCCAACTTCCTTGATACAGTCAAGCCAAGTCGAGTTTATTGTCACATGTCCAAGTATAGTGAGGAATGGGTATAATGAAAACCTTGATTGCAGCAATAGCATACTCGGATAAGTATATAACCTCTCCCAGGAAGGGTTCTCAGAGATTGTGCTGTTGAGTTAATTGACGTATTTACAAACATTTTCAATCAATCCCTGGCACAATGCATGTTCCCCACATGTCTAAAAACATTGGAAATAGTGCCAGTTCCAAGGCAGACAATCATAACCTGCCTCAATGACTACAGGCCGGTTGCACTAACACCAATCATCATGAAGTGCCTGAAGAGATTGGTCCTTAAGCACATGAAGGCCGCTCTCCCATCAACCCTGGATCTACACCAATATGCATACAGAGCAAACAGACCAACAGACGATGCCATTGCCACTGCCCTCCATACTGTACTGCTCCACCTAGAACAACGGGGTACATAGCACAACTGCTATTTATGCAGTTTATAGCTCTGCATTTAACACAATCGTACCCAGTAGACTGGTCTCCAAGCTGCCCCACACAAGCTTCGTAACCAAAATCTGCCTGTGGATCAAGGACATCCTTACAGACCAGCCGCAGTCGGTCAGACAGGATGGGACCCCGCCACTCCCCCACTTTGACACTAAGCACAAGAGCTCCACAAGGCAAATTACTGAAGGGTTGTTTAAAGACTAGTGTGTTGTTACAGCATATGTAAGAAAGGCCTATAACAGTGTCAAACATATTATACACCTTGTAAGGCTCTCACTTAATGTTTTTTCTCTGTTGTCAGCCGGGCAACATTGGCAGCTTTTTAAGTTGCCAAATGAGAGTTTAGGTGGTCATTTAAGACGGCTTGCATGACGCGTGCGATAATGTGCTCGGACGAAGTGCGTAGTTACCAGTCGGAATTATGCTCAATAAAGCATTCACATATTATTTCTGCTTCAAATAAAGTAACAAACTAAAGATATTCACCAATCAAGACATGATATATACCACAATGACATGCAGCAAAATTATAATACTGTATCTCAACTCTTTTTACACGTTGCAATGAATGTAATTTCTATTATTTCTTTCCACTTCCAAACAAAAATGTGGTTGGATTATTCAGCATATGATTAACCTCGGTGAGACCAAGCGTAGGCTTGGCAATCGTTTCGCACAACACCTCCACTCAGTTCGCAATAACCAACCTGATCTCCCGGCGGCTCAACATTTCGACTCTCCTTCCCATTCCGAATCCGACCTTTCTGTCCTGGGCATCCTCCATGGCCAGAGTGAGGCCCACTGCATATTAGGCTGTGGGCTTTGTATAATTTTAACATTACATCCCAGCTTCTATACTCAATGCTCTGATTTATAAAGGCTAGCATACCAAAAGCTTTCTTTACCACCCTATCTATACGAGATTCCACCTTCAAGGAACTGTGCACGGTTATTCCCAGATCCCTCTGTTCAACTGTATTCTTCAATTCCCTACCATTTACCATGTACGTCCTACTTTGATTTGTCCTGCCAAGGTGTCGCACCTCACATTTATCAGCATTAAACTCCATCTGCCATTCTTCCAAATGGCCCAAATCACTCTGTAGACTTTGGAAATCCTCTTCATTATCCACAACACCTCCTATCTTGGTATCATCTGCATACTTACTAATCCAATTTACCACACCTTCATCCAGATGATAATATGATCATGGCTGATCATCCAACTCAGTATCCTGTACCTGCCTTCTCTCTATACCCCCTGATCCCTTTAGTCACAAGGGCCACATGTAACTCCCTCTTAAATATAGCCAATGAACTGGCCTCAACTACCTTCTGTGGCAGAGAATTCCACAGATTCACCACACTGTGTGAAAAATGTTTTTCTCATCTCAGTCCTAAAATACTTCCCCCTTATCCTTAAACTGTGACTACTTGTTCTGGACATCCCCAACATCGGGAACAATCTTCCTGCATCTAGCCTGTCCAACCCCTTAAGAATTTTGTACGTTTCTATAAGATCCTCCCCTCAATCTCCTAAATTTTAGCGAGTACAAGCCGAGTCCATCCAGTCTTTCTTCATATGAAAGTCCTGCCATCCCAGGAATCAGTCTGGTGAACCTTCTCTGTACGCCCTCTATGGCAAGAATGTCTTTCCTCAGATTAGGAGACCAAAACTGTACACAATATTCCAGGTGTGGTCTCGCCAAGGCCCTGTACAACTGCAGTAGAACCTCCCTGCTCCTATACTCAAATCCTTTTGCTATGAATGCTAACATACCATTCGCTTTCTTCACTGCCTGCTGCACCTGCATGCCTACTTTCAATGACTGGTGTACCATGCCACCCAGGTCTCATTGCATCTCCCCTTTCCCTAATCGGCCACCATAATACATAACTGGAGATAAAAGTTCAGTGTGTTTATATACCATAGACCATATATATCTATATACACACACACAATAAATAAACAGATAAAATGCAATAGGCTGTTTTTGTTCAGCCCTCCACCACCTCCAGTTTAAATTCCATTTAGAATATTTATGGAGGACCAGGAAACCAGAAGCAAGAGTTACTCCAGGGAGTTACTCCAGGGTCAGGGAGCGATTCTGTGTTGGTTTTCAGCGGTCGTGGCGAGGCGGCGACCGGACAGCAATGGCGGCCAGATCTCTCACAATTCAATGCGAGGGAGAAAGTGCCCAGCGCCGACCAGTTGCTGTGGAGATGCGCATGGCGGCCGATGATGTGCTGGCCATGGTTGGGCACATGTGCAGGAGGAGGATGTGCTGGCCATAGCAGTGCGCATGTGCAAGGCGGCCTTCTGTGCCGGCGGATGAGGAGCGAGCGGAGAGCAAAGACTCAGCGGCCCGGACATGGATAGGGATGGTGGGCAGAGACGGAGAGTGAATTCACTTACACGTGAATCCGCCCCTGCCCTCTATACCTATGACTGCCTAACGACCAACAGCACAAACACCATCATAAAATTTGCAGACGACACAATAGTGGCGGGGCTGATCACCGAGGGCGATCAGTCAGCTTACAGGGAGGAAGTACAGAGGTTAATAGGCTGATGCTCAAGGAACAACTTAGCACTCAATACAAAAAAAAACAAGAGCTCATCATTGACTTCAGGAAGAAGCAGGGTGACCATCCCCCACTGCACATAAACGGAGAAACAGTGGACAGTCTCCAGTTTCAGGTTCCTGGGCACCCACATCTCAGGCGGTCGACTAACACGCACTCCCTGGTAATGAAGACACAACAACGGCTTTACATCCTAAGATCACTCAGGAAAGTCAACTTGCCACAACAGCTGCTAGTGTCATTCTACCTCTGCGCCATATGTCCTGACACATGGCATCCTGGTTTGGTATGGCAACAGTTCTGCGGCTGACAAGAAGTCTCTGCAGAGAGTTATCAATACAGCCCAGAAGATCACCAACACACACTTGCCTGCCCTGGAAGAGATCTATAGCTCTCGTTGCCTGCGGAAGGCATCACACATACTAAAGGACTCATCTCATTCCGCACATCACTTGTTTGCCCTTCTGCCCTCAGGAAAGCGTTACAGGTCCATCAAATCACACATCACAAGATTAACAAATAGTTTCTAACCCAAGGCCATCACCACATGAACTCTGCACTGAACAGACAGCCCGAATAGCCAATAGTTTGTACTGCCACAACACGATACTGTGAGTGGATATTTCTTAATAAATTAATAACATGACATAGTTTGGTCACAGAACATGATATTGTGATTTTCATAAGATGGTATTTAACATTTTACCTAATTGCAGAAATAAACATTACAAGTGGCTTTAATTCTTTTACTCATTCCATTTACAACAGTGAAAAGTACAGAAGTTAAATCAGCATCTGCAGTTCTTTCCTACAGAGAAAGGTACAGCACAGGAACAGGCCCTATGGTCCATAATGTCTTGCCAAACATAATGCAAAAATAAACTAATCTCATCTGCCTGCACATGGTCATATCCCTCTATTTTCCGCATATCCATGTGAAACAATCCACCAATTTTATATCATGTTTATAAAATGGAACTCCCAACTAGAATTTATATATGAGAGACTTCAGATGCTGGAATCTGGAGCAAAAAAAAACAAACTGTTGGAGAAATTCAGCAGGTCAAGCAGCATTGTGGTTTCACATGGATGGTTGACTTTTCAGTTTGAGACCCTGCAACTGAGAGTGTAGAGGGAAGATAGCCGGTAAGGAGTGAGACTAAAGCTGATACGTGGGACCAAATGGGGTGGGGATGATGATTTCTCCCATGAAACTTTATATAATATATGTTGGATCCCATCCTATTCAGTGCCAGGCAATTTTCCAGTTCTACACAAACCCCAATACACAGTTCTACACAAACCTGGACATACACCCTGATATTTTTTCTTGCAGAACTTTTTTATTTGCACACATAGTAAAATATACATATTGAGGTACTCAGGAGTCACAATCATCTTTTGAAATGGCAATACATGTTTATAAGATTATTTGAAACAAATCCATGGCTTAAAACAAAATTGTATACAACAGCAGGAACGTTTATGAATTATTGATTGATTGATTGATACAGCTTATTTAAAATGTGTCAAATTTAACATCGAGGTGGCAATTGATTCATAAGAATTTGAATGGTACCAAGGCAGGGACCAGCATGGATGCAAAAAAAGTTGGAAGAATTTAAGAGATCAGGCAGTATTTGTGGAAAAAAATAATAAAACAACGTTGGCTCAGAACTGTCTTTATGATTAAGATTCCAACATTTGCAATCTCTTGGATCGTCGCTTGGTGGAACAGAGAACGTGCATTGATGAAGATGATAAGGAGGTGGTAGTAATTGAATGTTGAAATATTATGAATCATTTTCAATGCCAGATATTCGCACAATTAGCAGACACCAATTCAAAGGTTTAAGAGTCAAGAGTGGTTTAATTGTCATGTGTGCCGAAAGCGGAACAACGACATTCTTCCTTGCAGCTGTAAAGGTCTAGAACCACCGGCTACCAACAAAACGAACGTGAAAGTATTTTAAAACATATAACAAGTCATACATTTCCCTGAATAATATGGCACCAAATTGTACAATAACTCTCAGAAATTAACTAGATTCATATCATATGCGGAAATATCTGCCCCATGGGGAAATAACAAAGATTTGGGTAGTTGTCAAGAGGCACGCTGGAGGGGCGATAACCAATGCTTCCTGCACTTGACTTTGTACATAATTCTCTTTATTTTAAAACAGAGGAAGATTCGTGCCCCACTTATCAATCAGAGAATCTTGCTTATCTCTCCAGAAGAAGAAACTACAGAGGTTACAACCCTGGATCTGCAAAGCGTTGACATTTGCCACCCTCCGATCACAGCGCCCGCTACCACCCCCCGGAAATAATGCCGCGAGTCCGCCGGCAGTGTGGGGCAGTGTGGGGGTTGCTGCCACGCACCTTGCCTGCGCTCCCCGCTCAGCAGCGGCTGCTCGTCCTCCTCGCCCGACTCCTCCATGTCCCAGCCTGTCTCCGCTCGTCAACAACCGGATACACTCGCCGGTCACGCGCGCGCGCGCACCACTTCCGCGTCCGCGGTTCCCAACCGTCGTCAAGCTGCCGCGAGAGAGCGCGCGCGGACCCTGCACGTCTCTGCAGAAGCTGCAGAGGTTGCAACCCCAAGGAACTGCAGATGCTGGTTTAAACCTCAGATAGACACACAAAGATCAAGTGAGTTTATTGTCATGTGTCCCTGTATAGGACAATGAAATTCTTGCTTTGCTTCAGCACACACAACATAGTAGGCATTTACTACAAAACAGATAAGTGTGTCCATATACCATAATATAAATATATACACACATAAATAAATAAACTGATAAAGTGCAAATAACACTAGGTAGGCGGCGCGGCTCTGGCCAGCAGCGGCCTCTGCAGCCTGTCCGCGTTTTATTATTTTTTGTCTGTGTTTTTATGTAGTTTTTGTTATTTTATGTTGGGGTGTGTGTGTGGGGGGATGGGGGTGGGGTGGGAGGGGGGGGGGAAACTTTTGAATCTCTCCCTGCACTGGAGACCCGACCTTTTCTTGTCGGGTCTCAGGTGTCGTTGAGGCCGCAACGAGGAGCGGCCTCCAACGGGAAGAAGCCGGGGACTCTGGTGCCGACTCACCGTCGCCGTCGCGGAGCTGGCCGAGACCGGAGCGGGTGGAGCGGTGGAGGAGCGCGCTGCTGCTGCTGCTGCCGCTGCTGCTGCTGCTGCCGCGTGCCCTGCTGATGCGAAGAAAAATACTGCGGGTCTGCGGACGGCGGCACCGGGAGCCCGCTATAGATCCCTGGAGGGATTCCGCTTTTATATATGGCCCTGCAACGGCGAATTCTACCGCCCTTTGTTGCGGGGTTTATAAAGCTCCTGGAGCGGGGCCTGACACCACTGCCCCGCGCTGCTGGACTGGCCGCGGGACTTTGCGAGCGCACACCGGGGGCTCCAACACCAAGACCCGGTGTGCGACCTCGCACCACCCGGCGTGGCTTCAATGGCCGCGGGACAATCGCCATCGCCAGCCGGGGGCTTTGACTTTGACTCTGACATCGGGGGGGGCGAGTGCAGTGGAGAGATAAGTTTTTTTGGCCTTCCATCACAGCTATGTGATGGATGTTTATGTAAAATGTAATTATGTTGTGTCTGGGGTCTATTTGTGTGTAATGTATGGCTGCAGAAACGGCATTTCGTTTGGACCTCCAGGGGTCCAAATGACAATTAAATTGACTCTTGACTCTTGACTCTTAACAGAAAATGGGTTATTAATAATCAGAGTTTTGTCCAAGCCAGGTTTACTAGCCTGATGGCTGTGGGGAAGTAGCTATTCCTGAAACTGGTTGTTGCAGTCTTCAGGCTCCTGCACCTTCTACCTGAAGCTGAAACAAAGCTGCAGTAACTCAGCGGGGACAGGCTGCATACCCATTTCCTTCTCTCCAGAGATGCTGCCTGTCCCGCTGAGTTACTCCGGCTTTTTGTGTCACCCATTAATCCTCTCCATTGACGCTGGTTTATTCCGGCTGTTTGTGTCTATCTGAGGTTACAACCCTAGATTTGCAAAGAGTTAAGACATTTCTGAGCGCAAGAACAGAAATAACTCACCGTAACCTTAACATTGGGAGAAGTAGATTTTTTGCTGGCTGCATGGTCTGCAATAAGCCAATAGTCAATAGTCAATAGTCTATTTAATTGTCATTTGGACCCCTGGAGGTCCAAATGAAATGCCGTTTCTGCAGCCATACATTACACACAAATAGACCCCAGACACAACATAATTTACAATTTATATAAACATCCATCACATAGCTGTGATGGAAGGCCAAAAAAAACTTATCTCTCCACTGCACTCTCCCCCCCCCCCGATGTCAGAGTCAAAGTCAAAGCGAGTAAGCGAGTTCGGTATTCCGATCGTGCATGCCAGGTCATAGGTCACTTGCTATAAACATTCTCGGCAGCTGTGGCGCTGCTTTGTGTGCAGGCCTGCGTTTTGTCCATGGTTGGGATCAGGCCTGGGTCTCTGGTGCTGCGGGCGTTGTTGAGTTGCTGCTGGGCCGTCCCCATCCCCATCCCCTTCCGGATGTCAGTCCGTGTCCGGGGTGGCCCTGGGCTGGCGGGTTGGTGGCGGCCCCGGACTTGCAGCCGACGTGGGGGGGTGGGGGGGTGGGGGCGCTGGCTCCAGCTCGGCCTGTCCAGCTGGGTTGGCCGACTGCCGGGGCGCAGGCCTGGAGCGGTGGCGGCCCCGGACTTGCAGCCGGCTCAAGGGGGGGAGGCGCTGGCTCCAGTTGTCGGTTGGCCTGGCGGAGTTGAGCTGGGGTTGGCGCTTCTCCGCGCTGGCTGGGGGTCGCTGCTCCGGGCTGGTGTCCCGTCGGTCCGGGACACTCGGGGGACAGTCCAGTGGCGATTAGGTGCAGGAGTAGGCCATTTGGCCCTTCGAGCCAGCATCGCCATTCAATGTGATCATGGCTGACAATAAAAGGCTATCTATCTATCTATCTATCTATCTATCTATCTATCTATCTATCTATCTATCTATCTATCTAATCATCCCCAATCAGTACCTCGTCCCCGGCCTTCTCCCCATATCCCCTGACTCCGCTATTTTTAAAGAGCCATATCTAGCTCTCTCTTGAAAGATTCGGCAGCACTTGCGGCGCCGGGAATCCGGGTTCGATCCTGGCTGCGGATGAGGTGTGTGGGTCTGTGTGCGTGCAACTGCCGAGAATGTCTCTCCGCAGGTCCAGTCTCCCCCCCCCCCCCCCCCCCCCCCCCCCCAGCACCCCCGTCTCCCACTCACATCTGCCCCCTCTATCTCGCTGTTACACCCCGCTCTATCATTACCTGGCACCCCTGTTCCTTAGATTAAATATATTTTTAGACATAAATCATGAATAAAGATAAGAATTTATACACAGTGTATACAGTCAGCGCTTCGTTCACTTTTTTTTATAGCGAGTGACCTTTGACAAATCCCATGATTTCTTGCGTTTTTCGGAATACCGCTCGTTTATTCAATAGACAATAGATGCAGGAGAAGGCCATTTGGCCATTCGAGCCAGCACCGCCATTCAATGTGATCATGGCTGATCATCCATAATCAGTACCCCGTTCCTGCCTTCTCCCCATATCCCCTGACTTTGTTATCTTTAAGAGCCCTATCAAGCTTTCACTTGAAATTATCCAGAGAACCGGCCTCCACCGTCCTCTGAGGCAGAGAATTCCACACTCACATCTCTGTGTGAAAAAGTGTTTCCTCATCTCCGTTCTAAATTTCTTACCCCTTATTCTTAAACTGTGGTCCCTGATTCTGGACTCCTCCAACATCGGGAACATGTTTCCAGCCTCTAGTGTGTCCAAACCCTTAATAATCTTATATGTTTCAATAAGATCCCCTCTCATCCTTCTAAATTCCAGAATACAAGTATTCTTCTTCATGTTTATTTTTTTTTGTCAAGAGTATGCAATGAATGTTTCTAATTTACAATCTCAACGCTGGAAATACACACAATTGGATTGTCGCAGCAAGGGACGGGTTGTTAAGCTAGTTTTGTCTCCCCAAGAAGGATAGGAACAGGAATAGGAATACTTTATTGTCACATGTGACGAAGCACAGTGAGATTATTTGCTTGCATAATATATACAAATGTCTTAAGATGTACAACTCCCTTGGTAAATAGAGCAACAGCTTTGCCGGGTTGACAACTCATTTTGAAACACGTTTCAAATATGGTATCAAGTTTCAACTTGAAACACTAAAAACACACTAATGGATCCCTTTTGTAAACGATGCCCTTTAACTATTCCCCAAGCCTAAACCAATAGCACCACATAAATTCGCAAACTCCACCATATAAAACGGACAAGGAAGCAGGGATAGGAGAATCACACAAATGGTCATGCTGCCTCATACTTCAAGGGACCTCCGGTGTGTTTGAGTGGAGCTTGCATATTCTGCCACAATGTCAAACCATTAGGTTAATTACAATCTCTCAAATTGCACTCATTTATAGATTTTTTTCTTTCATGTTGATTTTCTGTGGTCCAATCAGTTGATTGATCTGGAAGTACAACTAACCCGTATCGGTGCCGTAAAGTTTGGTGATTTGCCAGTAATTATTTAAATCTCCTAACATTTTGATGGTTTAGGAGCCATTCATAACGAATAATGACTGAGATAGATTGACCATCGGACAAGGATACACAACACAACGGGGAAAAGACAGGAAGAGATGATGTGGAATCGTGGTCATTATGATTTTCTGAATGGGAGAGGTTGAATGGGTTGGCTCGTCCTGCTGCATCTAATTCTTACATTTACTTGATACTTTCAAAAACAATGAAACCATCAGAAATACTACAGGTGATATTTAAGGTGAAATAGGTTGAATGTCCTTATTCTGATTAATATATTCAAAAAGTTACCTAACCTAATTTACTTACATTTTGCAGCAATGAAAGTCCTGCAAGCCATCATCAGCTGTAACTCAAGTGCTGTTTAGGTGATAGGAGTATTGAAAGAACAGTCACATGTTGAGTAAATCGTCCCTCAGAGTTGTAACTCACAGGATTATTTGAATATTTTTATTTTGGAAGGAGGACGGTAGAACAACAGCAGAAGTATCAATTTTTTAATTTAATTTGGAAAAGTTAAATAGGTCTTAAGTTGTTGGGAATCTTACCACTGCTGTGGATATACCATAACAAAATATAGCTGTTGCTCTTCCACAAACAGCAAATCAGAATATTAGCAGGAACATTCGAAAGTTAATCCTGCAATTTTTCTATCACAAACTGAATTATTTAGATCATAAAGTGCCTGTCACTCCATTTATATTCTAGCCCACTCATGATGGTAATGGGGAAATATTAGATTAAAATAACACATGCAAGTGCCCTTCACCATTCACTTTCTAGTAATTGAGGGAGACAGCACTGAAACAGGTTTTCGCCCATCAGATCCATGTTAACCATCAATTGACACTAATCCTACATTAATTCCATTCATTACACCCCCACATTATCATCAGTTTCCACCAGATTGTACCATCTACCAACTAGCCTGGGACCAGTGGCCAATTAACCTTAAAATCTGTACGTCTTTGGGATGTGGAAGGATACCAGAGCACTCCAAGGAAACCCATGTGGTCACAGGGAGAACATTCAAGTTCCGCACAGATGACACCCAAGGCCAGGATTGAATCACGGTCTCTGGCTCTGTGAGGCACAAGCTCTATTAGTGGCAGAATGCTAAAACCACTGCAGCGTAATTAGAACATTGTTATAATCTGATATCTCTGAATGTAGCATGTCCTCCACTCAAAATCAGCAAGTCTCTGCCCAGTCTGAAAATCTATTGCAGTTGGGTCTGCCGTGGCTGTCTCTGGTAGGTTTTTGAATTACAGGAACCAAGTCTATCCATTTTGTTGATTGTTCCATCTGCATGCTTATTGATCTAATAGTCAGCTTTCTCTGCTTTGCATTGACTCGATTATTAGTGCTTTAATCTGGACAAAGCATAACCTAAAACAGGAGCGGTCTCAAGCCCTCTGAGCAAATACCACACCCTTTGATCAGTTTGAGAAACTGCACTGGAGAAGACAAAGTCCCTCAATGCATACTGGCCATACAAAGAATAACTATGGAAGAACCAAGGAGGAAATTGGAGCAGAGGATGGGGTATATAACCAAATAACAATTACAGCACGGAAACAGGCCAGCTCGGCCCTTCTAGTCCGTGCCGAACACTTATTCTCCCCTAGTCCCATCTACCTGCACTCAGACCATAACCCTCCATTCCTTTCCCATCCATATAACTATCCAATTTATTGTTAAATGATAAAATCAAACCTGCCTCCACCACCTTCACTGGAAGCTCATTCCACACAGCCACCACTCTCTGAGTAAAGAAATTCCCCCTCATGTTACCCCTAAACTTCTGTCCCTTAATTCTCAAGTCATGTCCCCTTGTTTGAATCTTCCCTACTCTCAATGGGAAAAGCTTATCCATGTCAACTCTGTCTATCCCTCTCATCATTTTAAAAACCTCTATCAAGTCCCCCCTTAACCTTCTGCGCTCCAAAGAATAAAGACCTAACTTGTTCAATCTTTCTCTGTAACTTAGTTGCTGAAACCCAGACAACATTCTAGTAAATCTCCTCTGTACTCTCTCTATTTTGTTGACATCCTTCCTATAATTAGGCGACCAAAATTGTACACCATACTCCAGAATTGAGCTCACCAATGCCTTGTACAATTTTAACATTACATCACAACTTCTATACTAAATGCTCTGATTTATAAAGGCCAGCACACCAAAAGCTTTCTTTACCACCCTATCTATATGAGATTCCACCTTCAGGGAACTGTGCACAGTTATTCCTAGATCCCTCTGTTCAACTGCATTCCTCAATTCACTACCATTTACCATGTACGTCCTATTTTGATTTGTCTTGCCAAGATGTAGCATCTCACACTTATCAACATTAAACTCCATCTGCCATCTTTCAGCCCACTCTTCCAAATGGCCTAAATCTCTCTGTAGGCTTTGAAAATCTACTTCATTATCCACAACACCACCTATCTTAATATCATCTGCATACTTACTAATCCAATTTACCACACCATCATCTAGATCATTGATGTACATGACAAACAACAGTGGACCCAACACAGATCCCTGTGGCACCCCACTATTCACCGGCCTCCAACCTGACAAACAGCCATCCACCATTACTCTCTGGCATCTCCCATTCAGCCACTGTTGAATCCATCTTGCTACTCCACCATTAATACCCAACAATTGAACCTTCTTAACCAACCTTCCATGAGGAACCTTGTCAAAGGCCTTAATGAAGTCCATATAGACAATATCCACTGCTTTACCCTCATCAATTTCCCGAGTAACCTCTTCATAAAATTCAAGAAGATTAGTCAAACATGACCTTCCAGGCACAAATCCATGTTGACTGTTCCTAATCAGACCCTGTTTATCCAGATGCTTATATATATTATCTCTAAGTATCCTTTCCATTAATTTGCCCACCACTGACGTCAAACTAACAGGTCTATAATTGCTAGGTTTAATCTTAGAACCCTTTTTAAACAATGGAACAACATGCGCAGTACGCCAATCCTCCGGCACTATTCCCGTTTCTAATGTCAATTGAAATATTTCTGTCATAGCCCCTGCTATTTCTACACTAACTTCCCTCAATGGCCTATCCTGTCAGGACCTGGAGACTTATCCACTTTTATATTTTTCAGAAGTGTCAGTACTTCCTCTTCTTTGATTCTCATAGTTTCCATAGCTACTCTACTTGTTTCCCTTACCTCACATAATTCAATATCCTTCTCCTTGATGAATACCAAAGAAAATAAATTGTTCAATATCTCCCCCATCTCTTTTGGCTCTGCAGATAGCTGTCCACTCTGATTCTCTAATGGACCAATTTTATCCCTCGTTATCCTTTTGCTATTAATATAGCTGTAGAAACCCTTTAGATTTACTTTCACCTTCCTTGCCAAAGCAACCTCATATCTTCTTTTAGCTTTTCTAATTTATTTCTTAAGATTCTTTTTACATTCTTTATACTCCTCAAGCACCTCATTTACTCCATGCTGCCTATAATTATTGTAGATCTCTCTTTTTCCGAACCGTGTCCAATTTCGCTTGAAAACCAAGGCTCTTTCCAATTTTTACTATTTCCTTTCAACCAAACAGGGACATAAAGATTCTGTACTCTTAAAATGTCATCTTTAAATATCCTCCATTTCTCCTCCACATCCTTCCCATCAAACAAAATGTCACAATTCACTCCTTTTAAATCCTGTCGCATCTCCTCGAAGTTAGCCTTCCTCCAATCAAAAATCTCAACCCTAGGTCCAGTTCTGACCCTCTCCATAATTATATTGAAACTAATGGTATTGTGATCACTGGACCCGAAGTGTTCCCTAACACATACCTCCGCCACCTGACCTGTCTCATTTCCTAACAGGAGGCCCTGGACTGCCCCGTCTTCAGTAGGTATCTCTATGTATTGCTGCAAAAAACTATCCTGCACACATTTTACAAACTCCAAACCATCCAGCCCATTTACAGAATGTGTTTCCCAGTCTATGTGTGGAAAATTGAAATCTTCCACAATCACTGCATTAAGACTATATGAGGTAGACTGCATTAAGATTATATGAGAGAGGGGAGAATACTGAACTGGGAGCAAGGAGAAGAAATGCATGATACGGCTTAAGAAACCATAGAATCATAGAATAATGCAGCACAAAGTGACACTATTTCAACCCATTCCGCCCTTTGATAAAGCTTTCAATTGGGCGCACGTTCATTCCATATGACAAACAAGCCTTGTGAAAGTGCTTATGGGTGGTCGTAGTTTTCATGGTTTGTGTGTTCATTTAGGGGATGATGTTAAAATGATTAACATGCTGCTTTCTATACATTGTCCAGTTCAGCACACAATGAAAAGAGCTATCTGTTTGCAGAATTTGCACTTCTAAAATCAACATTAACGTTAACACACAGTTCCCCAAGTAAAATCATGACTGTAGGGTATTTTAGTGTACCAGAATGCTGCCTGGATAAGGAGGTATTAGTAACAGGGAGAAATTTGTCAAACGTGGATTGTTTTCTTTTGATCACCATAGGTTGCAGGTAGACCTGATAGAAGTGTATACAATTATGGGAGACATAGAGAGGGTAGAAAGAGAGAACCAGAACAAACATCAAAGCGTAGAGAGCATAGTTTTAAGGTGAGAGGGCAAAGAATAAAGAAGATGTGCATGGCAATTTTATTTTACACAGAGTGGTGGGTGCCTGCTATATGCTGCCAGAGGTGGTGGTGGAGGCAGAAATAATAGTGGAATTTAAGAGGCTTTAAGATAGAGACATGGTTATATACAGGGAATAGAGGGACATGGATCGTGTGTACGCTGATTAGATTAGTTTATCTTGGCATTACGTTCGGCACAGACATTGTGCCGAAGGGGAACAACAGAGATTTTGAGATTGGAGGAATGGTCCTCACAGCTCACATATGGGGTTCATCTTCCTTCAGCTGTTGATTTAATGAGATATCTGCAGATGGTGATGGATGGTGACAGATGTCTACAGTTTTCACTGGGACTGTTGGCTGTGCTGTGAATGTGACCATCAATTTGAATTTCTTTGTCTCTGGTTCCTTCTGGGGTGCTTCAAGAAACATCTTGAAGAACTTGCAATTGACCATACAAGAATGCTTAATCAAATGACAAATAAACAAAGTGCCAGAGCAGTGATGCCTCTCTTTCAACTCTAACTTTCTGCCTCTCTGTCTCTCTCACCACAACCTTCATTCCTATTTAATTAATCTCCTCTTTATCTCTCTCCATCCTTCAGCACCCACTCCATATCCTCCACAGTTATCTCTCTCGTATTTTCCATTCCTGGCTCTCTACCTCCTTTACTCACATTTGTCCTTATTCTATCCATCTGTCCCTTTACACATTTTATCTTCATTCTTCAGGCACTTCTCTGCCCCACCCTACACTCTTGCCTCTCTGTCTCCCCAACTTCACTCTATATCTCTCTATCCTCCACTCCTCTCTCTCCCCAACTTCCACTCCCATCACCTTGCAGCATCCACGCTCTCTTGCTCCATTTTTCAGATCTGTATAGTGACAATAAATGGCATATCTATATCTATATCTACCTGTTCCTTTATTTATCTAACACATTATCATACACATTTGTACCTGATCTCATCACATCTCTTTCTCTGCATCTTTAAGATCTCTTTCCACATCTTTCAGATCTCTGTCCAATCCTTCACTCTCCCCATCTTCAGATCTCTCACGCCTCACCCTTCAGATCTTTTGCTCCCCATCCTCCATATCCCTTGCTCCCCCATCCTTAACTAATCTGTCCCTCTTTGCCCACACTTTTCAATCCTGCCTGACTCTCCTCCTCTCTATCCAGCTTTCTCTCCGGCCTTCCCTCCTGTCCTGTTCTCCTCATGCTTCACTTCTGCTCACACAAAGATCCCTATGTTGCACTTTGTGCTAACTCACCTGAAACCACTATGCTAAGGAGTTGGTTGAGTGGGGGGGCCCAATTTGACCAGAAAGCACTTAGAGCAGGAAAGACTGAACCCTAGTGAGATGTTAAATAAACAGTGGAAAATTTCAAATTGTTCAGATTTGTTCAACAATCAAAAACATAAAGAACTGAGCACTATCGATAGGGAGTGAATGCTCAGAATAAATTTTGCTTGCATTTTGCGTCACTGCATGTCCAAGATCTTGCTGATCACAGCCATATAAGGTGGATCGGAATTAATAGAAGTACAGGCAATTGATCCCTGTCTCACCACAATGAGGCCCAGGCATCAAACATGCCAGCAGTGAGAAGACAGCACCAAACAGGCACCATCGCTGTTCTGCGGAGAGTGAAAAGGAATGATTGTTTCTTGTCAATTACGTTCTTCAAAACTTTAAGAAAGAGAATACAAGTACTTTTTATATTGCAGATTGGAGCAGAAGTGAAAAGAAGAAAGTGCATGTTAACGTAGGATGGGAACCAAGGTTGTACGTGACTACTTTTGATGTTGTCTGCAGGAGGGAAATGAAGTTTGGTTAATCCAAACTGATCAGCTCTGATTAACAGCCTTAATTAGAGCTGCTTAAGGGACCTAAGTTAAATCGTGAGCTCAGATGCTGTCCATGTGAAGTGTGCAAGTTTTCCCCGTGACCGCGAGGGTTTCTCCGGATGCTCGGGTTTCCTCTCACATCCCAAAGGCATGCATGTTTGTAGATTAATTGACCTCTTTAAGATTGCTCCGACTGTATGGAATGGGCGCGAAAATGGGGTAAAATAGAACTAGTTTGAATGGGTGATTGAAGGTCAGTGTGGACTCAGTGGGCCGGAAGGTCTTTTTCCATGCTGTATCTCTAAACCAAACTAAACTAAACATGGCCAATGTACAGTGAGGATAATGATATGGGCTGATGGAAACATCTTTACAAACTCCCACTGAAGCCCAAAAGAACTACATCCAAAAGGTAAATCAAAATCCATGCAATATACCTCTGCCAAACCATGACATAGGAAGCTCCGCTGCAGGTGGAAACAGAAGTGAGTTGAAAGCGCTACCAAGTATTCCACCACCAACAAGTAGCTTCCCTCCAACTCTGTCTGCAGTGAATCCAGCAGCAAATTGGAAAACAATATAGCCATAGTAGAAGCCCCATAGGATCCAACTGAGTATTAACACTCCAGTTGTAGACCTTATCCAGAAATAAATGGAGATGAGTGCAAGAGTCAGACTGGATAGCTGTTTATTAAAACATACAGGGCCTGAAGTGAAAATGAAGCATTAGAGGATGTGGCATGTAGAAGGTTGACGTAAAGTATCATGATTTTTTGTGTGGGACAATGAATGAAATGCTGGGAAGACATCTGTGTGAGAAGAGAGATTAACTAAACATTAGATAAGTACAGGGCGTGGATGGAATAATTGGATTAGACTGGGTCAAGTATTTATGAATATCGGGAGTGAGTTTTCAACTGTGAAAAGGACAGTGATATTAAAATGAACGGAATAGTAAAGAATATGAGAAATAAGCAAAGAACTAAACTAGGTGGAATGTTAAAGTTTATGGGGATGGAGCAGAAATGTGGAATTAGACTGGATAAACTGGGTGTTACCTAAAGTATGTACAAATGTAAGTGAGGGTTAGAGTGGATGGAGAATAAGAGGATAAAGTATGAGCAAGAGTAGAGTTATGAGGGAGGGAGTGAGGAGGCATTAGGCTGAGTGGAATAATGAGAAGTAACAGGTCTGAAGAGAATGGAATTAGACTGTCTACAATGCGTGAATAAGGAAATGGTAAGATATAAACTTGGAAATGGTAAGATATAATCTATTACTAGTCAAATCACATTTTCTTGGTATTTTGTCATTTCTTTGAATAATTGTCTCAAACTAACTGCATTCTCCAAAACTGTTAGGGCTACACATGTGGGTTTAAATTAAATAGTGGGGGGGAGGGATTGACAAATTGGGAGTATAAAGATGGAGTTGAAGGGGAATACAGGAAAAGTTACAAAAAATTCTTGAATTAATGGGAAGGAAAGTTCTAGAAGGGATAAGAGAGTAAGGTCAGCGCCAATTGCGAGCGGTGCGAGGGGGAACGTGAATACGGAGGTCAAAGTGTTGTATATGAATGCGCGAGGTATAAGAAATAAAGTGGACAAGCTTGAGGCTCAGATAAAAATTGACAAGTATGATGTTGTGGGAATTACAGAGACATGGCTGCAAGAGGGCCAGGGTTGGGAACTGAATATTCAAGGGTATACCTCATATCAAAAAGACAGACAGGTGGGAAGAGGGGGTGGGGTAGCTCTGTTGGTGAAGAATGAAATTCAGTCCCTTGCAAGGGGTGACATTGAAACAGGAGATGTGGAGTCAGTGTGGATAGAACTAAGGAATTGTAAGGATAAAAAGACCCTAATGGGACATCTACAGGCCCCCAAATGGTAGCCTGGACAGGGTGAAAATTGAATCAGGAGTTAAAATTGGCATGTAGCAAAGGTAATGCTGTGGTTGTTATGGGAGATTTCAACATGCTGGTAGACTGGGAAAATCAGGTTGGTACTGGACCCCAAGAAAAGGACTTTGTCGAGTGCCTTCGTGATGGAATCTGAGAGCAACTTGTATTGGAACCTATCGGGGAGAAGGCAATTATGGATTTAGTGTTATTCAATGAACCGGATTTGATCAAGGAATGAGCCGTTAGGAGGTAGTGACCATTAAGTCAGGTTTAATCTACAATTAGAGAGGGAGAAGGGTGAATCGGAGGTGTCAATGTTACATTTGAATAAAGGGGACTATGGGGCCATGTGGGAGGAGCTGGCCAAAGTTGACAGGAAAGATACCCTAGCAGGGATGACAGTGGAACAACATTGGCAGGTATATTTATAGGAATAATACAGAAGGTGCAGGATCAGTTCATTCCTAAGAGGAAGAAAGATTCTAAGGGGAGTAAGGAGTCACCGTGGCTGACGAGGGACATCAGGGACAGTATAAAAATAAAAGAGAAGAAGTGCAACGTAGCAAAGATGAGCGGGGAGCAAGAGGATTGGGTAATGTTTCAAGAGCATCAGAAGATAACTAAAAAGAAAAAACGGGGAGAAAAAATGAGGTACTAAGGTAAGCTAGCCAGGAAATAAAGGCTAAAAGCTTCTTTAGGTATGTGAAGAGGAAAACATTAGTTAAGACCAAAGTTGAACCTATGAAGAGCAAAAAAGGTGAATTTATTATGGGGAACAAGGAAATGGCAGATGAGTTGAACAGGTACTTTGGATCTGTCTTCACTTAGGAGGACACAAAAAATCTTCCTGATATAGTAGTGGCCAGAGGATCTGGGGTGACGGAGGAACTGAAGGAAATCCAAATTAGGCAGGAAATGGTTTGGGTACACTGATGGGAGTGAAGGCTGATAAACCCAGGGCCTGATGGTCTGCATCCAAGGGTACTTAAGGAAGTGGCTCTAGAAATCGTGGATGCATTGGTGATAATTTTCCAATGTTCTATAGACTCAGGATCAGTTCTTGCAGATTGGAGGGTAGCTAATGTTATCCCACTTTTTAAGAAATGCGGGAGAGGGAAAACGGGGAATTATAGACCAGTAGCCTGACATCGGTGGTGGGGAAGATGCTGGAGTCAATTATAAAAGATGAAATAGCCACACATTCAGACAGCAGTAACAGGATCGGTCCGAGTTAGCATGGATTTACGAAGGGGAAATCATGCTTGACTAATCTTCTGGAATTTTTTGAGGATGTAACTAGGAAAATGGACAAGGGAGAGTCAGTGGATGTAGTGTACCTGGACTTTCAGAAAGCATATGATAAAGTCCCACATAGGAGATTAGTGGGCAAAATTAGGGCACATGGTATTGGGGGTAGAGTTGAATGCTGACATGGATAGAAAATTGAACGGTAGACAGGAAAGAAAGAGTAGGGATTAACGCGTCCCTTTCAGAATGGCAGGCAGTGACTAGTGGGGTACCGCAAGGGTCGGTGCTGGGACCGCAGCTTTTTACAATATACATCAATGATTTAGATGAAGGGATTCAAAGTAACATTAGCAAATTTGCAGATGACACAAAGCTGGGTGGCTGTGTGAACTGTGAGGAGGATGCTATGAGAATGCAGGGTGACTTGAACAGGTTGGGAGAGTGGGCAGATGCATGGCAGATGAAGTTTAATGTGGATAAATGTGAGGTTATCCACTTCGGTAGCAAAAACAGGAAGGCAGATTACTATCTAAATTGTGTCAAGTTGGGAAAAGGGGAAATACAACGGGATCTGGGGTTCCTTGTTCATCAGTCTATGAAAGTAAGCATGCAGGTACAGCAGGCAGTGAAGAAAGCAAATGGCATGTTGGTCTTTATAACAAGAGGAGTCGAGTATAGGAGCAAAGACATTCTTCTGCAGTTGTACAGAGCCCTAGTGAGACCACACCTGGAGTATTTGTGCAGTTTTGGTCCCCTAATTTGAGGTAATTTAAAAAGGACATTCTTGCTCTTGAGGGAGTGCAGCGTAGGTTTACAAGGTTAATTCCCGGGATGGTGGGACTGTCATATGCTGAGCTGGGCTTGTACACTCTGGAGTTTAGAAAGATGAGAGGGGATCTTATTGAAGATTGTTAAGGGTTTAGACATGCTAGAGGCAGGAAACATGTACCCGATGTTGGGGGAGTCCAGAACCAGGGGCCACAGTTTAAGAATAAAGGGTAAGCCATTTAGAACGGAGACGAGGAAACACTTTTTCTTCACAGAGAGTTGAGAGTCTGTGGAATTCTCTGTCTCAGAGGGTGGTGGAGGCCGGTTCTCTGGATACTTTCAAGAGAGAGCTGGATAGGACTCTTAAAGATAGCGGAATCAGGGGATATGGGGAGAAGGCAGGAATGGGGTACTGATTGGGGATGATCAGCCATGCTCGCTCGAATGGCTGAATGGCCTACACCTGCACCTATTGTCTATTGGCTATTGTTAATATCACATTCAGTGTAATTATACTCTTGTTCACTCTTCATCCCCATCCAATCTAACCCTCATTCTTGCTTACACTATTAAACTGGTGAGATATGAAAAAGGTACAAGGGAAAAGAGTCTGAAGAACGATCCCGACTCAGTGGCTGCCTGACCCGCTGAGTTACTCCAGCTTGCTGAATCCATTGCTATCTTCTTCACTTTACTCCCTTTCCCTTTTTGTCATCTAGAAATATTGATTTTCTGTCTCGGTTAATAACCCACATCAAAATATCAATGATACCAATAAGAATTCCATGTAAGTACAGTACATTGCCTGATACTCTGAAGAACCACAGTTGACCACATAGCAATGTTACAAAATGTTGAGATTTAAAAAATCAAGTCTGCAATTTATCATCAGATAAAGCATAAAAAGAAGTTTAATTTGACACCATATCTTCAGTATTAGAAACGTTATGGCCATTTTCATACTCTGAAATTAGTATCTTGTTCCCTATTGCTCTTCCATTGACTTAACTCAAAAGCTGTGATCGAGGACAGTCAAAAGCCCATAGCTTTCTTAAAAATTAAGAGAACTGAATGAAATTTTAAGTTATTATAGATTGAAGCATTCTAAAACAAATATGAACCAATCTTACTTGGATGACCTGAAATTAAAGCATATAATTAGTTAGTTACCTAATTGTAGCTAATTACAAAATTCAATTACGAGATCTAAACATCTATCCATTTCTTAAGAAAAATTTTAAATAGCCTAAGTGTCCAAATAACATTCACACAAGAATTCACAATATAACATGATTTTTAAATCTCATTGTCATGAATTTATAATCCAAATGGAAGGAATTTAGTGTTTAATTCCCGTAAATTAATGGCCATTTTAATCATCTTGCGAGTGAGATTTTATGGAACGTGATCGTTTGGAATGTTGCGGTTTGCGGTGAATTTAAACCCCATATCAGCAGGAAAAACGCTGCCCATTCGTATATTTGCCAAATCACATTTTCGCTGATGAAATGTTGATTAAAGTAATCCTAAGAAGCACGTTTATATGTAAAATATACGACTTACCTTATGTTTTGTCCCCTACGTGAGATCCGTCCCGTTGTCGATGTTGACGGCGTTGACGGCGTTAGAAGTCGTTTTTTTATTTTACTCCAGCGATTACATTGTCCCGCGTTTTTTTTTTTTTTAATTCACAGAACGGCAGTTGGAACGATTATTCAGCATTAGGTAGTAGCCCGGGAAAATATATCTCGGACAGGCAGGAGAAAACGGCATTGTAATCCTGCCCCACCCCCCTCAAAGGCGCCAAAGTCGCGCACACGGCCAATGACAGAACTGCAGCACCGCTGAAGGTAAGTTTTGTAACATACCTAAACCACATACACCCATTCTGTTTTCCTCGGCAATTTACACACTTTGGAAATAATGTTGGGAAGTATAATTTGACTGGGTTTGTTTGAAGTCGTCAATTCTGGGTGAGCTCATATGATTATTAACCATAACCACAATTGCAACACTGATATTAATGCGCAGTAACATAGTCACTGATAATCCAAGAAAGGTGAGGACTGCCAAGTTGTATCACAGTGAACAACATACTGGTTTATAAAAGAAAACAATCTTAGCATTAGTATGCTGGCAACAAGCTTTCAGAATGCACGTACAATAATTGCAAATTTTGCAACTCCACCAACTTTTACAGGAAAAATATTTGTCCAATTCAGTAAATATTGAAACTGATTTAAGCAGCACAAGATGAAATATTATATGTGCATGACAAAGATAATATTTAAATCATTCAGTCCTACATCTAAGTGATCACTTACAAATGTAAATAAGAATGAACGTAAAAAGTAGGCAAGGCAAGGCAAGGCAAGGCAACTTTATTTATATAGCACATTTCATACACAAGGGAGACTCAAAGTGCTTCACATAAAAACATGTCATACAATAAAATAAAATTTTAGAGGTGGTAACAAGGAGATGGCATTTTTAAAGAGTACATTAGAATGTTCATTTATATACCGTTTTTTGACAGTATTAGATTTTGTCTGTATGTCGGGAATAAAAGATATATTAAAGAAAACACAGAAGTGGTCAGACAATGAAGGATCAGTCACGAAAATATCAGAAACATTGAGACCCTTTGAGATAATCAAGTCCAGGGTAGAAGTAGAGGAAAGAAAAATGTAGTGCACAAACTATCTGACTACTAACCACTTGCAATGAGGCAACAACAATATGTAAGTAATGGACAAATGTATAATTAGGAACATAGGAACAGGAAGTAACTATGTGTCCTACTGAGTCAAAAATAGGTATTTAACAGAGAAAACGTGAAGTCAAATGCAGGCACAAAATTAAAATATGGCAAAATGATTAAACAAGTGTCTGGCCGAGACAATGTGAAGGAAGTGTTCCATAACTGATCAAACAGGATGCAGTGATGATCGTACAAGAATCCAACTAGGAATATGCAAAGAAAATCTTATCCATTAGTCATGACAAACGTGCAAAATGTCTGATCGATATACTTAGTCCTTATAGGCTAAGTGGACATATAGGCTACGAGGATCCCAATCTTAAAACAATAAAGAAGCAAACCTACCCTTATTATCTTTATCAGTGTCCAGGATTGCACATCTTTCACTAACATCAGAAATACTCAAAACTGCAGCCACTGTGGAATTCTTCAATCCAGTGCTTTTCCTTGGGCATTGCTTCATCCTGCACTCTATCCTGCACTGTGTATTGTGAAGATAATGGACTGAACTATGGAAGGGCATCTGCATTGTTTGATTAAGAAATGCAAATCCATTATGACTAAGATATAACTTTTAACTGTGTTCTCTGGCAGATATTTCTCCGAATGATGCCACCATCAGGTGTGGTGAAGAAATTACTTTTATAACAATCAAACATGATCGCTTCTTAATAAACAGACAACTCACAATACGGTTGGTAGACCAGTTCAAATCTTTATTTATTATCGGCCGATGGGAGTGGCTAGGAAACCGCAGCCAAGTGAGCTGTCCTCAGTCCACTTCCCTTAACAACAGAATTACATAGTCTGAAGAACGGTTTCGGCCCGGAACTTTACCTATTTCCTTCGCTCCATAGATGCTGCTGCACCCGCTGAGTTTCTCCAGCATTTTTGTGTACCTTCGATTTTCCAGCATCTGCAGTTCCTTCTTGAATACATGGTATTATATAGTTTTTTTGTCACCTTAGCACATTCCACAAATATTAGTCATGGTCAGAGGTACAGAGAATACACGTTACTCAGGATGCGTCTGAGTTGTCTCGTCCCATCAGTTGCATCATAGGCATCTTGTCATGTGGCACCCTCACACTCACCCCCTACAACGTGTACGTGGCACTGAGCAGGATTAATGCACAAAAGGCTGCTGGCACTGACGGCATCCCCGGCGCATCCTCAGGGTCTGTGCTGCGCAGCTGACAGACATCTGGACTGACATCTTCAACCTGTCACTTGCCCAAGCAGTTGTCCACATGTGCCTTAAAACCACCTCCATCGTGCCGGTGCCAAAACACTCCACTGTGGCAAGCCTCAACGACTTCCGCCCAGTTGTACTTACTCCCATCATCATTAAGTGCTTCAAGAGGCTGGTCCTGGCACACCTCAAAGGCTGCCTACCTCCCACACTGGACCCCTATCAGTTTGCCTACCGCAAGAACAGGAGTACGGAGGATGCCATCTCAACGGTACTTCACTCACCTCGACAACAGAGATACCTACGTGAGAATGCTGTTCATCAACGATAGCTCAGCATTTAACACCATTATTCCCTCAAAACTGATCACCAACCTCAGCGACCTGGGCATCGACCCCTCCCTCTGCAACTGGATACTGGACTTTCTAACTAACAGTTAGGTCAGACAATCACACCTTTTCAACCCTCACCCTGAACACCGACGTTCCACAGGGCTGTGTGCTGAGCCCCCTACTCTACTCCCTCTTCACCTACAACTGTACACCTGTACATGGTACTAACACCATCATCAAGTATGCAGATGATACAACGGTGATTGGCCTCATCAGCGACAACGATGAGTCGGCCTAAAGGGAGGAGGTCCAGCTCCTAGTAGCATGGTGCGCTGACAACAACCCGGCCCTTAACTCCAAGAAGACCAAGGTGCTCATCATGGATTACAGAAGGTCTAGGGGTGGCACGCACACCTCCATCCATATTAACGGGACGGAGGTGGAACGCGTTTCCAGCTTCAGGTTTCTGGTGGTCAACATCTCTGATGACCTCTCTTGGACCCACAATACCTCAACACTGGTCAAGAAGGCTCACCAGCGTCTCTTCTTCCTGAGGAGACTAAAGAAGGTCCATCTGTCTCCTCAGATTCTGGTGAACTTCTACTGCTGCACCATCGAGAGCATCCTCACCAACTGTATCACAGTATGGTATGGCAACTGCTCTGTCTCCGACCGGAAAGCACTGCAGAGGGTGGTGAAAACTGCCCAATGCATCACTGGTTGCTCACTCCCCACCATTGAGTCTGTCCAGAGCAAGCGATGTCTGCGAAGGGCGCGCAGCATCGTCAAGGACTGCTCTCACCCCAGCCACAGACTGTTTACCCTCCTCCCATCCGGGAGGCGCTACAGGTCTCTCCGTTGCCGGACCAGCAGGTTCAGGAACAGCTTCTTCCCTGCGGCTGTTACAATACTTAACTCTGCACCTTGGTGATTGCCAGTCACCCCCCCCCCCCCGGACACTCCTTCCCCCAAAAAAATTGCACTACTGCTACTGTATGTACATATATATATTTTAATGTTCCATTATTCTATGTCGCTCTTCTGGGTGAGATGCTAACTGCATTTTGTTGTCTCTGTACTGTACACTGCACAATGACAGATTGAATCTGAATTTGAATCCTGAGGTGACCCGACATCGGAGCTGTGGCGTTCCGGCGGCAGCGGCGACCCGACCTCGCAGGATCGGCCACGTCGGGAGCTCACAGGTCGCCTCGGAGCGGAGGTAGATCAAGGAGGGAAGAACCAAGGACTTTAAGTTTTTTGCCTTACATCACAGTGAGGAGGTGCCTGGTGAACTCACTGTGGTGGATGTTAAATTTGTGTTTATTGTGTGTATTTGTCATTTTTATTATATGTATGACTGCAAGGCAACGAAATTTCGTTCAGACCGACAGGTCTGAATGACAATAAAGGCTACTTTGACTTTGACTTTGATCTGAATCTGAATTACAAGGAATTTACATATCAAGACATCGGACATTTGGTACAAGATACTTGCACATCGAAGTCATCAGTCACTGCATACCTCAAAGGCATCGGACATTGTCCCAATACCCCTTACTGGGATTAATCTGGGCTTCCTCTCTCCTCAAATGCTAGACGCATTTTAAAGTCACTCATTATCTCAATACACAGCAACCTGAGGCAAACCTAGACTTGCCTTTCTGTATCAATCTACTGGAGAAAAGCCTGCTTTGAGACTAAAATATAAGTTGTAAGCTGGTCCAGGAATTCATTTAATATTTTCTTATATTTTTAACATAATTCAGCCTTATCAGTGGCAGCCTCGCCTGCAGCTATTCACCCTTCTCCCTTTTTAAAAATTATTTTTGGGTTGTCAAAAAGTTTTGTTTTGGAGGCCTTTTAGTCTTTTTATGTGGGGGGTGGGGGCAGGAAGGGGGAAACCATTTTTTTCCAGTCCCTACCTGGTCATGGATGCCTCCTTCCTCCGAGCCGCATCATCGCCCTCTCCTCACGGCTTACCATCTGGATTGGCGTGGTCTTTCCTGCTGGAGACCGGCCAGAGCTTTGAGCTGCAGCTGCAGTGGTGGCGCAGCACAGTGGTAGGTAGCATCGTGTGGAGCTCCGGAGTGCTGGGACTGTCACTTCCTCAGTCTTTCCTCAGATTAGGAGACCAAATGTCTTTCCTCAGATTAGGAGACCAAAACTGTATGCAATACTCCAGGTGTGGTCTCACCAAGACCCTGTACAACTGCAGTAGAACCTCCCTGCTCCTATACTCAAATCCTTTTGCTATGAATGCTAACATACCATTCGCTTTCTTCACTGCCTGCTGCACCTGCATGCCTACTTTCAATGACTGGTGTACCATGACACCCAGGTCTCGTTGCATCTCCCCTTTTCCTAATCGGCCACCATTCAGATAATAGTCTACTTTCCTGTTTTTGCCACCAAAGTGGATAACCTCACATTTATCCACATTATACTGCATCTGCCATGCATTTGCCCACTCACCCAACCTATCCAAGTCACCTTGCAGCCTCCTAGCATCCTCCTCACAGCTAACACTGCTCCCCAGCTTCGTGTCATCTGCAAACTTGGAGATGTTGCATTCAATTCCCACATCCAAATCATTAATATATATTGTAATTAGCTGAGGTCCCAGCACTGAGCCTTACGGTACCCCACTAGTCACTGCCTGCCATTGTGAAAAGGACCCATTTACTCCTACTCTTTGCTTCCTGTCTGCCAGCCAGTTCTCTATCCACATCAATACTGAACACCCAATACCGTGTGCCTTAAGTTTGTATTCTAATCTCTTATGTGGGACCTTGTCGAAAGCCTTGTCGAAAGCCTTCTGAAAGTCCCGATATAACACATCCACTGGTTCTCCCTTATCCACTCTACTAGTTACATCCTCGCAAAATTCTATAAGATTCGTCAGACATGATTTACCTTTCATAAATCCTGCTGACTTTGTCCAATGATTTCACCACTTTCCAAATGTGCTGCTATCCCATCTTTAATAACTGACTCTAGCAGTTTCCCCACTACCGATGTTAGACTAACTGGTCTGTAATTCCCCGTTTTCTCCCTCCCTCACTTTTTAAAAAGTGGGGTTACATTAGCCACCCTCCAATCCTCAGGAACTACTCCAGAATCCAAAGAGTTTTGAAAAATTATCACTAATGCATCCACTATTTTTGGGGCTACTTCCTTAAGTAGGCTTTGCCAGGCTTTGCTCCAACACCATCTACTTTTTCCAGATTCTGTTCCATTACCTCAGTCCAAAATATGGCTTCCGATCCTAAATGTCATCTGTCCATTCCCTCCAAAGATGCTGCTTATCCCAATGAGTACTTCCAGCACTTTGTTTTTGCCCTATGATTTCAGCATCTGCAGTTTCTTGTGTACACAGCAAAATCTTTGACAGCTGACTGAGTACATTGATGCAATATAGGAAACACTGAGGTCACGGCTTATGCACAGCAAGACTTAACTATCAGTGGTAAAGACCGACCCCTACATAACCGACCAAGTGTCGCCGCCAAAACATTGCAAGATTCAATATATTTAAGAACTTGTAACTTGGAGGATACAAGATGTCTCCGGAAAGGTGGTGACTCTTTGTGTACTGCCTCAGTGTAATCAATTATAGTTACAATTGTTGCACATATTTATGATTGATCATAATTATGTATGATTTTACTGATTTGTATGCAAAACACCGAATTTCACTATGTACAGTTACAGATTAAGTATCATTGAACTATTGAAGTTATTTATAAATTAAAAGCAGAAAATCAGTCTCATTTGCTTACAATAGTGTCATCATGCCACCAATTGGCAATCTCCCTTCACAAATGTTGCCTGACCCGCTGATTTCCAACAGAATATAATTTTATTACTGTTGATGAAGAATGAGTCATCTGATTGATTCAGCATATGCATTATCACTATTTTTTTGTATTCACAATATCTGGCGACTGACCTTCCCCAATTTGTCCTTCAGAAGATGGTAGCGTGGCACTTTCTTGAATTATGTCTGTCCTAATGAAACTATTCCGACAATACTATTAGGAAGAGAGTTCCAGGATTCAGATCCAGCGTTGAATACTTCTGCAAGTCAGAATATTGTGCAACCTGTTCCATGCACCTATGTCTTTATCTTGGAGATACAAGGAAACTGAAAATGCTAGTTTACAAAACAAAAGACTCCACAAAATTGTGGAGGATCTCGTCGGATCAGACAGCAGGGACTGGGACAGAGGCAAAGATTGATCCATCAGTCTGAAGAAGCATCCCGACCCGAAACATCACGTATGATGCTGCCTAACCCGCTGAATTACTCTAGCACTTTGCATCTTCTTTATGTCTTCATCTTGCTTGGTGCTTCTGGTCCAGGGTTTGGGAAGTGCTGTCAAAACGGGTTGGAGAGTAATTAAATAGAAGTGGGATATGTCCCGCACTGCAGCAACCACATGTAATGGTTCAAAGCGGTGAATGTTGGAAATGCCATTGATTAGGTATGTTACAATAATCACCTTCAGCGGCGCTGCAATTCTGCCACTGGCCGTGTGCTCGATTTTGGCGTCTTTGATGGGGGGGGGCGGGATTAAAACACATTTTTTTCCTACCTTGTGCTGAAATATATTTGGTTGGAGTGCAAGCTTTTGCTGAAGAATCGTACCGATGGGCGTTCTGTGTATTTTTTTTTTAATTGCCCGACAATTTCATCGCTGGAGTAATTTTATAAGCTTCTAAAGCCGTCAACACCGACAACGGGGACGGATTTCAGGTACGGGACAGGTAAAAGAAAGCTGGTTATTTTATGTATAAAAGTGGTCCTTAAGATGCCTTTAATTCACATTTTAAGTTGCGAAACGGTGATTTAGTCCTCATCCGAACCAGCAGTATTTTTGCTGCCGATACGGGTTTAAATTCACTGCAAACCGCAACGTTCCAAATGATCACGTTCCAGAAAAACCCACTCGCAAAATGATTTAAATGGCCATTAATTTACAGGTATTAAACATTAAATTCCTTCCATTTGGTCTATAAACCCATGACAATGAGATTTAACAACTATGTTATATTGTGAATTCTTGTGTGAATGTTATTTGGACACAGGCTAAATGTTAATCTATTCTTAAGAAATTGATAGATGTTTAGATCTAGTAATTGAATTTTGTAATTAGCTACAATTAGGTAACTAACTAATTATATGCTTTAATTTCAAGTCATCTAAGTAAGATTGTTACATATTTGTTTCAGATTGCTTCAATCTATAATAACTGAAAATATCTTTCAGTTCTTAATTTTTAAAAAAGTTATGGGCTTTTGACTGTCCTCGATCACAGCTTTTGTGTTAAATCAATGGAAAAGCAATAGGGACCAAGATGCTAATTTCCGAGTATGAAAAGGGCCATAACTTTTTTAATACTGAAGCTATGAAAGTGAATTGGGTGTCAAATTAAACTTCTTTCATGCTTTATCTGATGGGATAAATTACAGACTAAATTTTTTAAATCACAACATTTTGTAACATTGCTACATTGATGGAATGTGCTTGGAAGAAGAGCCCAAAGATTCCGTTCTGTGGTTGGCGGGAGCAAACTCATAGCCCCGCCCCTTTGGCTGGCTTACGTCATCACACGCCCCGCCCACACTCTCCGTGGTTGGCTGACGCAATCGCTAGCCCCGCCCCTGCCGCGGGGCCCCGCCCACGACCCCGACCCACTCACCGGCCCTCGGCCCCGCCCCTCCGCCCACGGCCCCGCCCCTCCGCCCACGGCCCCGCCCCTCCGCCCACGGCCCCGCCCCTCCGCCCACGGCCCCGCCCCTCCGCTCACGGCCCCGCCCCTCCCTCACGGCCCCGCCCCTCCGCTCACGGCCCCGCCCCTCCGCTCACGGCCCCGCCCCTCCGCTCACGGCCCCGCCCCTCCGCTCACGGCCCCGCCCCTCCGCTCACGGCCCCGCCCCTCCGCTCACGGCCCCCCCCTCCGCTCCGGCCCCGCCCCTCCGCCCACGGCCCCGCCCCTCGGCCCGGCCCGCCCCCCGCTCACGGCCCCGCCCCTCCGCTCACGGCCCCGCCCCTCCGCCCACGGCCCCCCGCCCCTCCGCCCACGGCCCGCCCCCCGCCTCACGGCCCCGCCCCTCCGCTCACGGCCCCGCCCCTCCGCTCACGGCCCCGCCCCTCCGCTCACGGCCCCCGCCCTCCCGCTCACGGCCCCGCCCCTCCGCTCACGGCCCCCCCCCTCCGCTACGGCCCCGCCCCTCCGCCCACGGCCCCGCCCCTCCGCTCACGGCCCCGCCCCTCCGCTCACGGCCCCGCCTCCACTCGGCCTCCGCCTGAACAACAGCGTGTAGAAATTGAGGACACGTGACTACAAACGCTGGTGGTTTTTCGACCGGATATTTCACGACAGCGTGGAAGAAGGAGCTTTCAGTTTACCGCAGCCGCCTGGGATCGTGAAGCAGGCAATGGGGAAGCCGCGGAGGAAAGGTCGGTGCGGCCGGGGGGCAGGGAGCATAGGGTCCGGGGTTTCGAGGTTCCGGGGTTTCGAGGTTCCGGGGGAAAGAGGTTTCGGGGTTGGGACAGAGACCCAGGGGCAGAAGCGCAGGGACCCAGGGGTTGGGACAGGGACAGGCACTGGGGCACCTCTGACCAAAGATCCTACAGCGGATCTGCTATTGGATCTTTGCCTCTGACCGCACTCTGGCCTCTCAGGCTGATTTAAGGAATTTACCAACTAGAATTGGAGTTTTGTGGTTAGTTTCCTTGTGATTCGGGGCCACTACATTGGTTTAAATACAAATTTAGAAAGGAAATCCAATATGACTACTGCTAACCGTTGTACAAACCAAGTTCACTGAATCTTAAGTCCTGCGTGTGTTTAATTCTAATCTGTCTCCATGGTGTGGGCGGATTTAAGGATTGAGAATAAATGCTAATGGTGTCCACAAGCAAATAAATATTAGATTTCCCAAGATAGGAATGTGATATATAGAACAGGCGGAGATGTTTCTGCAGCTTGCTTTTCTTTTGCTCCAGAACAAGAGTCAAGTGTTTTAATGTCATATGTCCCAGATAGAACAATGAAACTCTTACATGCTGCA
This sequence comes from Leucoraja erinaceus, assembly GCF_028641065.1. Classification (NCBI taxonomy): domain Eukaryota; kingdom Metazoa; phylum Chordata; class Chondrichthyes; order Rajiformes; family Rajidae; genus Leucoraja; species Leucoraja erinaceus. The sequence continues at coordinate 20,561,409 of NC_073381.1, read as the reverse complement.
GCATAACAGAATAGGTAAACATAGTCCACTGTAAATAATACGATAAATGAGAGAGAGAAAAAAAGTTCAGTGTGTATGCATACACACATACTCATATATACACGTACTCAAAAAAACAAACAATAACAGTGCAATAATAATAGTCTATTGTAGTTCAGAACTTACGAGGTTGTCGCGTTTAATAGCCTGATGGTTGTAGGGAAGAAGCTGTTCCTGAACCTGGACGTCACAGTTCTTGGGCTACTGTACCTTCTTGCCGATGTCAGTGGTGAGATGAGTGTGTGGCCAGGATGGTGTGGGTCTCTGATGCAAATATGATATAAGGTACATTTAAGGTGACACTGGATTACACAAAAAAGAAAAAAAAGGATATACTGATGCTGGAGAAACTCAGCGGGTGCAGCAGCATCTATGGAGCGAAGGAAATATGCAACGTTTCGGGCCGAATCCCTTCCTCAGACTGAGGAAGGGTTTCGGCCCGAAACGTTGCTTACCTTTGATTTTCCAGCATCTGCAGTTCCTTCTGGAACATGATATACTGATGCTGTTGTGATGGGATAACGTTCTTAAACCAAGGTATAACCTTTTTCTGAAATGGGCTGTTTCTCTATTACATAGAAAATAGGTGCAGGAGGAGGCCATTAGGCCCTTTGTGCCAGCACCGCCATTCATTGTGATCATGGCTGATCGTCCCCTATCAATAACCCTTGCCTGCCTTCTCCCCATATCCCTTAACTCCACTAGCCCCTAGAGCTCTATCTAACTCTCAAATCCATCCAGTGACTTGGTCTCCACTGCTCTCTGTGGCAGGGAATTCCACAAATTCACAACTCTCTGGATGAAAAAGTTTTTTCTCACCTCAGTCTCAAATGTCTTCCCCTTTATTCTAAGACTGTGACCCCTGGTTCTGGACTCGCCCAACATTGGGAACATTTTTCCTGCATCTAGCTTGTGCAGTCCTTTTATAATTTTATATGTTTCTGTAAGATCCCCCTCATCCTTCTAAACTCCAGTGAATACAAGCCTAGTCTTTTAAATCTTTCCTCGTATAACAGTCCCGCCATCCCAGGGATCAACTCGTGAACCTACCTCAATCAATAGGATGTCCTTCCTCAAATTAGGAGACCAAAACTGGACACAATACTCCAGATGTGGTCTCACCAGGGCCCTAAACAACTGCAGAAGAACCTCGTTACTCCTATACAGAAATCCTCTTGTTATGAAGGCTAACATTAGCTTTCTTCACTGCCTGCTGTACCTGCACGCCAACTTTCAGTGACTGGTGTACAAGGATGCCCAGGTCTCGCTGCACCTCCCCCTTGCCTAACCTAACCCCATTGAGATAATAATCTGCCCCCTTGTTTTTGCTGCCAAAGTGGATAACCTCACATTTATCTACAATATACTGCATCTGCCACGCATCTCCCCACTCACTTAACCTGTCCATGTCACCCTGCAACCTCCTAACATCCTCTTCACAGTTCACACTTCCACCCAGCTTTGTGTCATCTGCAAACTTGCTAGTGTTGCTCCAAATTCCCTCTTCCAAATCATTAATATACATGGAAAACAGTAGTGGCCCGAACACCGAGCCTTGTGCCACTCTCGCCACTGCCTGCCATTCTGAAAAGGACCCGTTCACTCCTACTCTTCGCTTCCTGTCTGCCAACCAATTTTCTATCCATGTCAACACCCTACACCCAATACCATGTGCTCTAATTTTAGTCACCTTCTAAAGCTTCTTTCGCAGCACCTTTTCAACCCATGCCCTCTTTTGCTTCCAAGGAAAGCAGCAATAAGGGAATATCTATATTACTAAAAGTCTGATCTTGACCGCTTTTGGCTCGCTGTGGTGTGATTTCCGAGAGAACGCCGCCACCTACGGACGTCATTTTTGGCCACCTTGCTCAGAGCTCCCCCTCCGCCTTCCGGGACGGGAGGATTTTTCCCATCGATGAAAAATCAGAAAGATATTAATGTTATAAAAACAAAATGCCATTCTCTCTGCTGCTCCTGATGGTGGGAGTATAAAACCCGGAAGTGGTGTGCCTCACCATGTCTCTGCAAGATGTAGAAAGCCAGAGGGTCACGTCTCTCTGAGCTCTGAATAACACTGAACACATGTCTACTCAACTGTGAGTCCCCTTAATGTGGTTTGAAAATGAAAATATGGTTGGTTTGAAGTAAAAAGGCACTGCCTGCAAATGGTTGTTTGGGTGCTTTGGGTTGAAGTTAAAAGGCACTACTGCAAATGGTGGTTTGGGTGCTTTGGCTTGAAGTTAAAGGGCACTACTGCAAATGGTGGTTTGGGTGCTTTGGGTAACTTCCTGTTTGCACTGTATATTAATTTTAGATAAAACACTACCACTTACGGCTGTGATTTTTGGCCATCTTACTCAGTCCCCCTTCCGCTCAGCAGGTGCAGAGGATTCTTCCCATCAATGAAAAATAAAAGTGTTATTAGTGTTATGGTGAGAATCTCTCTCTCCTGTCAATCACGCCATGAAGGCCACAGCTTTTCCGGTGGGAGGGGGAGGGGTTATAAAACCCGTAAGTGTTGATGTGGCTCAGTCTCTGCATGATGGGGGAGGGAGAGGTCACGACTGTCTGAGCTGTGAATCAACTGAACATACTGAATGTCTACTGAACTGAGTTTGGTGTTTTGTGGTGGTTTTATGGTGTTCACCCTGCATGAAATGGAATGAAACTGCACTTGAATTTGGTGGCCTTGCACCCTGCTTGAAGTGGAATGAAACTGCACTTGAATTTGGCGGCCTTGCACCCTGCTTGAAGTGGTATGAAACTGCACTGAATTTGGTGGCCTTGGATCCAGCTTGAAGTGGTATGAAACTGCACTTGAATTTGGTGGCCTTGCACCCTGCTTGAAGTGGTATGAAACTGCACTTGAATTCGGTGGCCTTGCACCCTGCTTGAAGTGGTAGGAAACTGCACTTGAATTTGGTGGCCTTGCACCCTGCTGAAAGTGGTAAGAAACTACTTGAATTTGGTGGCCTTGCACCCTGCTTGAAATGGTAGGAGAATGGATTTGAATTTGGTGGCCTTGCACCCTGCTTGAAATGGAATTTCAAGGAATAGCCATGAGTCAACTGCCAGCCCACCAGCCATGAGTGAGCTGCCAGCACATCAGGCTTGAGGAACTGAGCTGCCACCCCAAGAACCCATACCAGCACTCTAGAAAGCCCCCCTACTGGCCACCAATTTTGGAATTGGTGGAGAGGTGGAATATTGCATCGGGAGACCAGCCCTCCCGTGTGAACATGGGACCCAATTGGTCCCATTTAGTCTAGTCATATTAGTTCCTTGCCAAGACGTCCACCATTGTGGGTTAGAAGTATACCATTCCTCAAGACTGGATAAGAAAATTGGGAACTCCTACTGAACATGGTTCGATGGTTCCTCGGAGTCAGTAATAAATGCTGGTCTTGTTAAAAACTTCATTACCACAAATTGATAGAAAACACAAAATGTAACTCATCAAGGCTAAATGTGGTCTCCAGATGAAATGGTGCTGGAGGACATTCACCTCCATCATTTTTTCATGGATAATTTATATTTTGGCTCCAATATATACCTTGGTGAATTAGTTCAGATGCAACTTTGTCCCACTTTCATTATGGGGTGTAGGCATGATAGATATGGCCACCATTTAATGCTCATTCTGAGCTGTTGTTCAGAAGTTGGTGAGTTGACACTGTGTCACTGTAGTCCATATTTAAAAGGGGTAGTCACAATCCAGTAAATGGGGAATTCAGAAGTTTGACCAAGTGCTGATGACAGATTGGCAATCTCTTTGCAAGTCAGAATGTTATGCGTCTTGGATAACTTGTTGCAAGTGTTCATCTGTGCTTGCAGGGTTTGTGGGTCTACTGTTGAAGCCTTTTTGTGCTGCTGCACTACAGGTGTTGATGAAACAGTCGAGTTTGTTTAATTGTATGTATTGACAATGGAATAATTAAGTTTTTGGTGCAGCTTAACTAGCCCATAAATGTAAGAAACCACAGATAATATGTTATAAAAATTCAATAAATATAATACTAGGTAACTATAATAGTACAAAACAAAAGTGTTCAAGAGCCAGATGAGTACTGAGCCGAAGTTGTTCTTGATCCTGATGGTCATGGTTTTCAGTTACCTCTGAACCATGTAGAGAGTGACTCTAACGGAAATGGTGTGAGTGGGTGATGGATGGTCGGCCTGAACTCAGTGGGCCGAAGGTTTTCTTTCCATGCTATATCTCTGCTAAATTAAACAAAATATCCAGGTGCACAAACGATTAATTGTGAAAATGGCACTAGCCTTTTATAAATAGTTCTGTTGTGTGTTGGCCAATATACATTAGCTCAAGCTCTATCTACCACTTCAGTTTAAAGTTTTTTTTTTGCTGTTTTCAATTCAAGACTTCCATTTCCTCTGTATAATTAATTACTGAAAGTTGGAGGTCGGTCTGGAGATCATTGGAATCATCTCTATAATCTCTAAATTTGGTGTCTTATGAATCTAGCGACACTGTGGCCTCTCTTGTTGGCTATGCTGCTTGTTACCTGAAACGCTGGAATTCCCTTCCCAGACTTCTGTGTCTCTCTTCCTTCGTCTGATTTATTTAAATTTTTGGTCTTTCTTTGTAAGATTATATCTTTAGCTTGCCATTCACAACAATCTGGAATTTTCACTGTGTGAAAGTTGTTTATTAAAATCAATTTAATTAACTTTTTCTAGTGGAGTTCAGCCATGCTGAGCGAATGATGATGACAATTGCCGATGTTCTCAAAGAGCTGATTGAAGCCCATGAGCAAGGGAAGGATGTCAACCTGAACAAGTGAGTATCAGCCCTGGATGACTCTTCACGTATTTACAAGCAGAATTGATATTTGGCATAAATATTTGAGTGCCATCTATTTAATACCAAGAGTTTAGAATATGGAAGAAGATGCCCAAAAATATATGTGCAGTGACTTGGCCACTTTGTTTTGCTGAAGATAAGAACGATGACCGGCCCAGATTAATGTCATCCCGACATCGCTGCCTACTGCATTCTCTTTTTTAATACCTTTCTTTATTGTCACCTCTTTCCACATGCAATGTTCGATCATTTACAGAATTAGACGCACCAAATTGGTGATCGTGTGAGCCTTTTATTTACCCCGACTAAACAGATAAATAACATTGTATTGTATTGTATATCTTTATTGTCATTTCCTGAGTATTCGCATACCCAGAGGAAACAAAAAAACGTTGCTCAACCAGTGTCCATTCAGTGTGCATGAAAAAATAAATAGAAATGAAAATAAAAAATACATGTCATGAACAAATTTAACACTCTACTAAACATTCAACAGCCGTTCCGACCGGCAGCGGCACAACAGTGGCTCTGCTGCAGTGTGGGGGTTTGTGCGCGATACTTGGCAGGGGGCAAAGTCCATTTAACAGTCTTATAGCCTGTGGGAAGAAGCTGAGGAGCATCCGGCTGGTTTTGCAGCTAATGCTCCTGTACCTCTTCCCAGATGGGAGGATGGAGAAAATGTCATGCGATGGGTGGTAAGGGTCTTTGATGATGGAGATGGCTCTGTTGATACATCTCTTCCTGTATATGTCCAGCAGGAAGGGGAGTGGAGCACCAATAATCCTGCTTGCGGTCTTCACTATCCTGTCCAGTTGGTGCCGTTCGTACGCCTTGCAACTCCCGAACCAGGAAGTGATGCCGTATGTCAGTGTGCTCTCGACAGTCCCCCTATAAAAAGTCCGTAGGTGTGTGGTGGGGAGGCCTGCTTTACGTAGTCTTTGGAGAGGGTGAAGTCGCTGCTGGGCTCTCTTGACCAGAGCTGTGGTGTTGGACCGTGGACGTCAGGTCATCAGACAGATGTAGTCCTAAGAACTTCATGCTGCTGACCCTTTCCACATCAGCTCCGTCGATGTGCAGAGGTGTATGGTGTTGTTTCCCCGCCCTCCTGAAGTCAACCACCATCTCCTTAGTTTTTCCCACGTTAAGAATGAGGTTGTGGGATTTACACCAACCTGTGAGCAGCTCCACCTCCATCCTGTACGCCGATTCATCATTGTCACTGATGAGACCCACCACTGTTGTGTCATCAGCGAACTTGTTGATGAAGTTGTTATTGAGTCTGGCAGTACAGTCGTGTGTCAGCAGACTAAACAGAAGGGGGCTTAGGACACAGCCTTGGGGTGAGCCAGTGCTCACGGCTATGGTTTTTGATGTCCTACTGCCCACCCTGACTGTCTGCTGCCGTTGCGACAGAAAGTTCAGGACCCAGTTGCATGTGCCAGCATCAACCCCCAATAGCTCCAACTTCTCCACCAGCTGCTGCGGAATGATTGTATTGAAAGCAGAGCTGAAGTCTATGAAGAGGATCCTGGCATAGGTATTTTTCCGATCGAGATGTGACAATACGAGGTTCAGTGTTGTTGAGACTGCATCCTCTGTGGATCGGTTGGCTCTGTAGGCGAACTGCAGTGGGTCTAGGTCGGCAGGTAGACTATTTTTGATGTGCTGCATAACTAGTCGCTCAAAACACTTCATTACAATGGGTGTTAGGGCCACTGGTCGAAAGTCATTATGGCAGGCTGGGTTTGGTTTCTTCGGGACAGGGACGATGGTGGCACTCTTAAGACAGACTCTTAACATACTTAGAGTTTACAGTGGTGGCAGCAGCACCATGCAGAATTCAGTATTTCCCACTCCGTTCTTATTAGTGAGTTACTTTTCCATCTGTTAAGTGAGTTCCATCATTCAGAAGATCAGGTCTGATTGTATCATGGCCTTCATCTGTCTGCTTTTGCAGCCTTTCATCTATCTGTAGAACACATCTATAGCAATGTTACAAAATTTAGAGATTTAAAAAATCAAGTCTGCAATTTATCACATCAGATAAATCATTAAAAAAATAATAATAATTTGACACCGAATTCACTTTCATATCTTCAGTATTAAAAAAGTTATGGCCATTTTCATACTCAGAAATTAGCATCTTGTTCCCTATTGATTTTCCATTGACTTAACACAAAAGTTGTGATCAAGGACAGTCAATTGGCCATAACTTTATTAAAAATTAAGAGAACAGAAATAAATTTTCAGTTATTATGGATTGAAGCATTCTGAAACAAATATTAAACAATCTTATTGGATGACCTGAAATTAAAGCATATAATTAGTTAGTTACCCAATTGTAGCTAATTCCAAAATTCAATTACTAGATCTAAACATCTATCCATTTCTTAAGAGAAGATTAACATTTTTAAATAGCTTAAGTGTCCAAAGAACATTAACACAAGAATTCACAATAAAACATGATTTTTAAATCTCATTGAAATTAATTTATAGGCCAAATGGAAGGAATTTAGTGTTCAATTGCTGTAAATTAATGGCCATTTAAAACAGCTTGCGAGTGGGTTTTTCTGGAACACAATGGTTTGGAACGTTGCCATTGCGGTGGATTTGAAGCCCATATGCGGCATGAAAGATACTGCGGGTTTGAATGGGCCCCCAAGTCACGTACTCGCAACTTAAAATTTTGAATAACGGAATCTTAAGAAGCACTTTTTAATGTAAAAATAAACAACCTACCTTGCCTTGTCCCCCACATAAGATCCGTCCCATTGTCGGCATTCGCGGCTATAGAGGATGATTTTTAATCTACTATAACAATTAAATAACCCAATTTAGTTAAAAAATAGCTGCAGCGAATGAATGGCGCAGCGATTTTTCGTCAGCGACTGAACAACCTCGATTTCAATAACCTAGAGAAAATCGTGTTTTAAACCCGCCCCCCTCTCAAAGGCGCCAAAGAGGCGCACACGGGCAGCGACAGAACTGCAGCGCCGCTGAAGGTAAGTTTTGCAACATACCTACATCTATTGGTCTGAATTATAATTTATGTTTATTTGACATTCCCCTTAACAGCTTTTGGAGATAATATTTCAGATGTTCACAACTCTGTTATAAAGTGCTTTCTAATATCACATCAGATGGTATAAGTCTAGTTTTAAGTTTATACTACACTTTCAAACTTCTTCCCTTCTTTGTTCTCCCGCGGGATCATGGATAGATGATGTTTCGGCCTGAAGAAGGGTAACCTGCTGAGTTATTCCAGTTCGTTGTATCCTCTTTTGTCTGCATTTGACCTTGCAAGTGTGGCACCAGTGCACTGCCTTCAATTGAAAGAAGTATTTGTGAATACCTGCTTCACCTGAAAGGAGTGTGCATCTCCGGATGGAGAAATGTGGAAGCCCTCGACCTCCATGTCCAGTCATAGAAAAAATAGAGCAGTATTTTAAAAAAGGATCCTTGAAGATGGAAGAGATTATAAATTTGAGCGTAGCTAGATTGTGGACATCTGAACAACCATGGTTGATGCAAGGTCTTCCAATGTTTTTGCGCTCCGTTCTGAGTTTTATACTGTAAGTTGGAATGCAATATGTCACTACAAATTTCCGATTCCTAATTAGCTGCTGATTTTGGATTCCAGTGGAGTTGGGGTTACTTTCATGTTCATCTGAAGGTTTTTATTCAAATAGCCTATTAATGTTAAAAAGAGACAGTGCTGGAGTATTTCAGAAAGTTAGGCAGCATCTCTAAAGAACATGGATAGGTGCTTTGGGTCGGGGAAACTGAGGAATGGGTGCAGACCCAAAACGTCACCTATTCAAATTTTCCCGAGCTGCTGCCGAACCCCAGAGTTATTCCAGAATTTTGTGTCCTTTTGCGGTTCCTTGTTTCTATATCCAGTCAATTAATATTGTTCCCCTCATTTTTATTTAAAAACAGAATGAAAACAAAGACTGCGTCGAAATATGGACTGACCTCGCAACCCAGGCTGGTGGACATTATTGCAGCTGTGCCTCCTCAGTACAAAAAGGTTTTGTTGCCAAAATTGAAGGCAAAACCTGTACGAACAGCCAGTGGGGTAAGGATACAAGTTTTGAGCAACCAAAGAAATGCAAAAACATCCACATGCACACTTCATGGAGAGCAAGTCCTAATATCTGAGCTCTTAAATAGTTCAACTGGAGCTTTATTTTGTTTCCTAGTGTAGAAATCTGCTGAGTTGGTATATCTATTTGCATCCTTCCATTTTATTATTGTGTTTGCATTTATTTTCTGAATGCAGTGACAGATGTTAGCTGCACACATCTTTCTTGAGGGAATGGTCACCAAAATAAAATAATTTTTCAGCTATGTCATTAACTCTTTCTCTGTCAAATACTGCTCACTCTGTTATATTTTGCCTTTATTTCATATTTCTAGTAATTAATTTTTATTTTTTTTCATTTTGAGCTCTAAACCACTCAAATAATATCCAAATCGCCGCTGTTCTTTACCTCTAATTAATTCTGCCTCTTCTCTTCACAGATTGCTGTGGTCGCAGTGATGTGTAAACCACACCGATGCCCTCACATCACTTTCACAGGAAATATTTGTGTGTAAGTACTCAATTCAATGATACATTATTGTTGTGTGTGCCTAGGTACAGTGAAATGCATTGTTTTGCTTACAACCCAGTAAAAGCATGCAAAGACCTCACCTAGGCTGTATACAAGTCGCCCTGGTTCTGGCACCGAGAAAGTTACAAAAGTTCACCAAAAAATCATGTCCTCCACCTGCCGCTGTACATGGTGGCAGCATGCGGTACCCCGCCGGGTCCCACCGATCTCTGCTGCTCCCCCCCGTCCCCCATCTTCTGAACATAAAGTTACCTTGCACCTGCCCCAATTATTTCAATCAACCTGTTTGCCAAAACCTCATCCTTGAAACTAGAATAGTTTGACACTCCACTAATGACTGCAGTCTTTAGCAATGTTACACAATTTTGAGATTTTAAAAATCAAGTCTGCAATTTATCCCATCAGATAAAGAATAAAAATAAGTTTAATTTGACACCTAATTCACTTTCATATCAGTATTAAAAAAGTTATGGCCATTTTCATACTCGGAAATTATCATCTTGCTTCCTATTGCTTTTCCATTGACATAATTCAAAAGCTGCGATTGAGGACAGTCAAAAGCCCATAACTTTCTTAAAAATTAAGAGAATTGAATGAAAATTTCAGTTATTATAGATTGAAGCATTCTGAAACAAATATGAAACAATCTTACTTGAATGACCTGAAATTAAAGTATATAATTAGTTAGTTACCTAATTGTAGCTTATTACAAAATTCAATTACTAGATCTAAACATCTATCCATTTCTTAATGAAAAAGTGAACATTTTTAAATAGCCTGTGTCCAAATAACATTCACACAACAATTCACAATATAACATGATTTTTAAATCGCACTGTCATGAATTTATAGGCCAAATGGAAGGAATTTAATGTTTAATTCCCGTATATGAATGGCCATTTAAATCATCTTGCGAGTGAGATTTTGTGGAACGCGATCGTTTGGAACGTTGTGGTTGCGGTGAATTTAAACCCCATATCGGCAGGAAAAACACTGCCGGTTCGTATGGGGCCTTAATCACATTTTCGTCGATGAAATTGGTATTGAGGTCATCCTAAGAAGCAAGTTTATATGTAAAATATACGACTTACCTTATGTTTTGTTCCCTACGTGAGACCCGTCCCGTTGACGGCGTTAGAAGTAGATTTTTTATTTTACTCCAGCGATTTAATTGTCCCGCGGTTTAAAAAATAAAACTTCCGAGAACAGCAGTCGGAATGATTTTTCAGCATCAGGTAGTAGCCCGAGAAAATATATCTCGGACAGGCAGGAGAAAATGGTATTTTAATCCCGCTCCCCTCCCCCCCCCCCCCCCCCCCCCCCCCCCCCCCCCCCCCCCCCCCCCCCCCCCCCCCCCCCCCCAAAGGCGCCAAAGTCGTGCACACGGCAGTGACATAACTGCAGCGCCGCTGAAGGTAATTTTTGTAGCATACCTACAGTCTTCAGTACTAAATATTTGCTGCTTCTCCAAGTCCAGAAAACATTGGGCAGTAGTTTTGTGCCAAATTGCTGGCATTTACTCCATATAACTATCGGGAAATTCGAAACTCTTGTTCAAATATAGAAGCCCCTGATATTGACTTGCCGTTTCTCCCCAGCTACTCCCCAGTATTGCACTTCATGTCAATTTGCAGAATGCCCAAGCAGTAACACTGCTGAATCTACCCAGTGAACATGCTCGAGGTTAGAACTGGTTCAGGAACAATGAGCCCATTCATTTGAATGCCTGGGAATGACAACAAGGGACAATGTACATTTTTTTAAATTAATTGTTTGCTTTGTTACAGAGAAAGGTTGAACTAGTTAGGGCTTTATTCTTTGGAGCGCAGAAGGTTAAGGGGGGACTTGATAGAGGTTTTTAAAATGATGAGAGGGATAGACAGAGTTGATGTGGATAAGCTTTTCCCACGGAGAGTAGGGAAGATTCAAACAAGGGGACATGACTTGAGAATTAAGGGACTGAAGTTTAGGGGTAACATGAGGGGGAACTTCTTTACTCGGAGAGTGGTGGCTGTGTGGAATGAGCTTCCAGTGAAGGTGGTGGAGGCAGGTTCGTTTTTATCATTTAAAAAATAAATTGGATAGTTATATGGACGGGAAAGGAATGGAGGGTTATGGTCTGAGCGCAGGTATATGGGACTAGGGGAGAATATGTGTTCGGCACGGACTAGAAGGGTCGAGATGGCCTGATTCCGTGCTGTAATTGTTATATGGTTATGTTTGTGGTTAAAATGTCTTTTTTTTAAGTTCTGAAATTTTGATATAATTTTATGGATGTTAATTAATTTCCTCGGTGAAAGTGATCAGCAAGCAAACTGGAATTGGCATTGACTGTCAAAAGTAGGAAGAGGATTAATTTACAAAACCTGTATTCTTGATTGAGCAGAAAGTCACACTAAATGACAATAACTTGCAAGGAGAAAAAGAATCAAAACAGTCATTTAAACTTCTGCCCATTCTACAGCGTCTGTAAACTTGTTTTGTGAACTCTAGGTACTGCCCTGGAGGTCCTGATTCTGACTTTGAATATTCAACCCAGTCATACACAGGATATGAGGTAAGGAAGCCTGTTAGATTGCCAGACAATGTACTGATGCTCAGTGATTATTGCTATGAAACTATCTTTTTTTTGAGCAAAGAACCATAAAAATGTCCTGATTGAAAATACACCAGTTCAGTAATTTGAATTAACTGTTTATTTAGATATCTCGGTGTGTGTTGGAGCATCACCTCTGTGTGGGCTTATCTTTGCCTCCCAGCTGTTACCAATGCATCATGCAGGCTATTGCGAGTATTGCCCGTGAATCACCAGATAAACCGATAGTAGCCACTAACCTGTTAATCCTTCAGTGATAACTCTGGCTATGCATTGATAACTCGGTTTCTGCGAAATATTACAAGAAAGTTCCTTTCACACATGCATGAACTATACACATTGTTGCTCCTGCTCTTGTGCTCTTTTAACTTACTACTTGGCTCCCTTCATTTTTTCATTTTTCTGGTTATATTAATGTTTTTATATATTGCATTAAAGCACTGATAACTTGCCTAAAGTTTTGGGGGCATATCATCTTTCTATACATTTTACCAAAAAACAACTTCATCCAAGACTTCATAAGAAATTGCAGAGAATTGTGGACACAGCCCTGACCATCACCCAAACCAATCTCCCTTCCATTTACTCCAATTACACCTTGCGTTGCCTTGGCAAGGCCACCAGCATAATCAAGGAAGAGTCGCACACTGGCCACTCCCTCTTCTCCCTACTCCCATCAAGCAAAAGCTATAGGAGTATGAAAACGCACACCTCCAGATTCAGGAACAGTTTCTTCCCAGCTATTATCGGGCAACTGAACCATCCGACCAACTACTAGAGAGCAAAGGCAGACAAAAAGCTGGAGAAACTCAGTGAGTGAGGCAGCATCTATCTCTTCAGAAGGGTCTCGACCTGAAACTTCACCCATTCCTTCGCTCCATAGATGCTGCCTCATCCGCTGAGTTTCTCCAGCTTTTTAGTCTACCTTCGATTTTTCCAGCATCTGTAGTTCTTTCTTAAACAACTAGAGTGCAGTTCTGAACTATTATCTACCTCATTGGAGACCCTTGGACTATCTTTGATCGCACTTTACTGGACTTTATCTTGCACTAAACTTTATTCACGTGGACTTTATCTTGCACTAAACTTTATTCACGTTATTCCCTTTAACATGTATCTTTACACTATGGATGGCCTGATTGTAATCATGTATTGTCTTTACACTCACTGGTTAGCACACAACAAAAGTTTAGTAAAAGTTCTGTAGTTTTGTTTTATTGCTACCTAACCATTCACATTGTTTTTCGAACTTGAATTGGCTGCATTTATATCTTTGTCATTGTTCCCTTTGAATAGCCAACCTCAATGCGGGCCATACGTGCAAGATACGACCCCTTCTTACAGACGAGGCATCGTGTGGAGCAGGTATGTGGAGACGTGTCGTCTTTCTCGTCAGCAAATGTATGTCAATGTTCCTTGATTCAGTTGCAGCTTTTTAACTCCAGTGCATGACAGACCAAGTGATTGAGAAATATCCAAGACGATGGAACCACCACCATTTTAATATTGCACTTCAATAAACAAGAGATTTAGTATCTTCTAGAGGTTTTTTATAATTGTGTTCCATTCATGTCTTTCTTCCCTCGACCACCCTGCTCATTTACCCAATTTCATTTTTTTCTGCAGCCACCATGTTCGCTCTTGCGAACAACCCACCTCGCTCACTCTTTTCTTTCTTTAGTCTCCACCTGCGTTGCTCCAGTAGTTCTGACCTTGGAGGTCTTTTAATTGGACCTGTCAGGAAGCTGGAAAGTCAGTGGTACTATTAATATGATAGTTGGGTTGGCATGTGTTATTTTGTTGATATGGTGGAAACATAAATCTTGGGGCAGTTTTGCAGAAGCAAGTGGTGTTTATTCCGAAGCGTGTTTCATCCTCTGGATCCTGTGGATAGGGTGAACTGTTTTAAATATCTGGGAGTCCACATCTCTGAGGATATGACATGGGCATCACACGCCTCAGCACTCGTGAGTAAGGCAAGGCAGCGCCTTTACCACCTCAGGCAATTGAGGAAATTCAGAGTGTCTCCGAGGATCCTCCAGTGCTTCTACGCAGCGGCGGTGGAAAGCACCTTGTCCGGGAACATTACCATCTGGTTTGGGAATTGCTCTGCCAAGGACAAGAAGGCTCTGCAGAGAGTAGTGCGTTCGGCTGAACGCACTATGGGAACTTCACTCGCCCCCCTGCAGGAACTATACAACAGGAGGTGCAACTCCAGAGCAAACAAAATCATGGGAGACCCCTTCCACCCCTGCAACGGACTGTTCCAGCTGCTACGGTCAGGCAAACGCCTCCGTTGCCATGCGGTGAGAACGGAGAGGTTGAGAAGGAGTTTCTTCCCAGAGGCAATTCGGACTGTAAACGCCTATCTCACCAGGGACTAACTCTACAGAACGTTTTTCCTTCCATTATTTATTATGTAAAAGAATATGTGTGTTATGATTGTGTTTATAATTTGTTTGGTTGTTTTGTTGTTTGTCTTTTGCACAAAAGTCCGGGAGCATTGCCACTTTCATTTCACTGCACATCTCGTATGTGTATGTGACAAATAAACTTGACTTGACTTGACTTGATGTATTTTAGTCACGCAAAACATTAAATTGGGTTAATTCAACCCAATATTAATTTACTCTGTTTCCTTTTCCTCCATTTAGTTGAAGCAATTAGGACACAGTGTGGACAAGGTTGAGTTCATTGTGATGGGTGGGACTTTCATGGCACTCCAGGAGGAATACAGGGATTACTTTATCCGGAACCTACACGATGCCCTGTCAGGGCACACCTCCAATAGTGTGGCAGAGGCTGTCAAGTAAGTAAAACTTTGAAAAACTTTGGGAAGTTGTTAACATTAGAATGCTCAGGAAACTCTTGATGCATCAAGGTGCCAAAGCCTCTCTGTCTGGATGGTTCTTAGGTTGCAACAGAGTTACACCAGCCCAGCAGCGATTCGCTGCAGGTTACACAAAAAAGCTGGAGAAACTCAGCGGGTGCAGCAGCATCTATGGAGCGAAGGAAATAGGCAACGTTTCGGTCCGAAACCCTTCTTCAGACCGGAGACAGCGATTCGCTGCACCTTTGCACACTCACTGGCTGCAAATATACTGTCCCCGGCATTAACAGCAGACTCCCAGCAGAGGGCGCCCCTCTCACAGATCTATGACTGAACAGCTTTTCCAGGGCAGACAAAGTAATATGCACTCGTACTTTGAGCAGCAACATCTTTCCGAGCTCTTTCAGACACCAACTGCACTTTAACTCAAAGTTTGATCTGAGTCGTGTAAAATCTCAGCACTGATGGTCAGTGGCTTGCTCATACATTATTTTAAATTGCACATTCTGCATCCAATTGGCTGTGAAACTTCCCAATTGCCAGTGTGCAGAACTTGCACTGTGGCAATTCCTTACATTTTCTTTCTCTACCTCGTCCTAGGTTGCCAGGTTCCTGCACCTGCTTTAATCATATCATACCTGCCACAGGCAAGGCTTGGGCACTTTTTAAAAATGTGGGTGGAAAGGTGTGATGAAAGATATTAAATGCTTTCATTTATTTTTCTCTGTTTCTGCAAGGAATATTGTGATGTCTCACTGGTTATGGTCTCATTCATCCTTTTCATTGTTTCTGACCCATTTAATTTTATACTTTATCTCCCTGTCGTGCACTCAACTGCTTGTGCACCTGCTTAGACGACTATTTGTTTCCCCTTTGTCTGTCCGCCCAAACTCACTCTCATCCCCACTCTGTTTCACCCGGATGTCCACAGAGCACCAGGTCCCTTTTGCCGCACCTTCCTGTTCCCCTGGTACTGCTGTCATGACAATTGTCTCCTCAGCTACTCTTTATCACCCATCCTCTCCCCCCCCCCATCCCCTTGCTCATCCCAGTCGACGTTGCTGCCACTGAAGCTTGTGCATAGCGTTGAATCACGAGTAAATGAGTCATTATTTGGAACGCCAGTCATATTACAAACGTCGATCTATATCCCAGTTGGTGACGTGCCCCAGCTTTGGTTCTGGACAATGAATAGGATGACACAATAATACCCTATACCTCTCTAGTTCCTCTGGGTAACGTTGCAAAGATTCTGCTGCTTATTTCAGACTAATAAAAAAAAATGGGAAGTAAAATTGGGATATCTGAGCTACTTGTTAATCCATTTGGACAAGCATCATAAAATTCAATATATCTGCCTTAAAACCAATGACTGTAATGTCCTTATGATGTTCTTCCTTTTAGTAAAACATTTAGAGGCTCCTCTGAAGAAAATCTGTCACAGTCCCATTTTCTAAAGTATTTCTGCCAGTTTGAGTTTAACTTAAATAAGCTCTGTTGAACCGTCACCTGATATAGCATCAATTATGAGATGGATAACTGGGCCACTTAAGACAGCAGGAACCAAGATGTATCAATTCCAGTGTGTGAAGAAACCCTTTTGTCTGTGTGAAACCCGGCAGTGCTCTTTCAGTTATCTGGATCAATGATCGCAAACCCGTCTCAGCCTTTTGCCAAGGTCAGGTTTGTCTGTTACAGACCCTTGCAAAGTATCTCAAAACTTCCAAACATGATGCCAGTGAGGCAAAGCTAGCTTTTCTTTCCTGGTTGCAAATATTGTTGCTCCCTCATTCTTTTCCTTTGCTGTGTGGGATTGTGGATAAAGTGACTGAGGTATGTGAACCAGTGATTGATTGTTTGGTTGATGGTAGTGATCTTTCCTGATATAATGGTGTGAAATAAATTGAGCTTGGACAGACAATCAAGCTGTTGTTGGATTTGTGGGAACCTGCCCAATTTCATACAGAAGGAACCTGCCCATAAACATGATACTATGAGCTATGTAGTCGATGTAGAACTAGACTGATGGGGAATTCATGTGAACATTGTGCTATAATGGGGTTCTTCTCGATGAGTTGAGAGAACCCTGTACCTTCCTGTTGATAATATCAGGCTGTATCTTGGCAAATTGATTGGAAACAAAAGCAGGTTTCTGACAAAGGATATGATGTGGACACGACTGAAAAGCTATCAAAGATGATTACGATGAATGCCAAGCCTTTGGGAGACTGAGAAGGCTTGATTTTTCACAAAGATTTTAAAACTGAGACGGATTCTATCCCCCTCTCAAGCAAGGAAGTGCCAGGAAAGTCCATTCCAGTGAGCCTGACATCAGTGGTGGGCAAGTTACTGCAGGGAAGTCTGAGGAACAGGATCTACCAGCATTTGGATAGACAATAACTGAATGGGGATGGTCCGTATGTGCCTTAGTGGGAAAGCACAAATTTCAGTTTTTCGAAGAGGTTGTAGCGGCACCAAACGTGGTGGATAAAGGTGAGACGTCAGACCAGTTCAAACAGACGTTTACTCGGGGGTCGACACGTTGGGTTGGTGCGCTAACTATATTAACGTTGTTGCTGTAGCTGAGTGAGGTTGTTCACTTGGGCTCAGCTACCGGTTGACTGCTCTAAGGTCTCGAGGTGAGATAACCTTAAGTACCAGGACACTCCCTCTAGCCCATGACGTCACATGCCCGCCCTCGTACCTCCTGACCAGGGTTCGACCATAAGTGGCCCGTATATAGGCTGACGCCACAAGGTCATGAAATGGATCAGTGAGGACTGGGTGATGGACAATGAGGAAAGCTATCTAAATTTACAAAAGGATCTGTATGAATTAGGGAAGTAGGCCAAGGCACGACAGGTGGAATTTAACTCTGACAAGTGTGAGGTGGTGCACACGGGTAAGATAAAAGCAGGGGAGGACTTGTACAGTAAATCGTAGGGCCCTGGAGATTGTTGTAGAGCAGAGACGCCTACGGGCACAGAAACACAGTCCCTGAAAGTGACACAGGTAGACTCAAAGATGTTGCTGAGGCCAACTTTTAAATAGTGTGTGCAGTTCTGTTCACCCTGCTATAGGAACAAATGTAATTTAACTGGAAAAGGTGCAGGAAAGATTCACGAGTGTCACCAGGACCCTAGAGCTTCAGTTATAAGGAGGAACTTATTTTTACAGACTTTGTCCGTGTTCCTCGTGGGATGGTCACCATGGAAAGGTTCCTGGGTTACACAAAAAAGCTGGAGAAACTCAGCGGGTGCAGCAGCATCTATGGAGCGAAGGAAATAGGCAACGTTTCGGGCCGAAACCCTTCTTCAGACTGATCGGGGGCGGGGGTGGGTGGGGACAAGAAAGGGAAAAGGAGGAGTAGCCCGAAGGCTGGGGGATGGGAGGAGACAGCAGGGGGGCTGGGGATGCTCTGGTTACCATCTTCAAAAAATCTAGTTTTTTTAAATTGTTCCTGTGGATTGAAGGGCAACAAATATGACCTCATTTGTTAAAAAAGAGAGAAAGGTTCCTGTCTGATGTTAGAGATTACTGACCTCAATATAGCAGATGGGAAAGGAGGATGAAATGTTCAAGAGAGAAGTTGTAGCACAAAGACCAACATAATGTTTCCTGCATGACTGAGACTGGCTTTTAAATGGAAGGTCCATGGTTGTGTCTAGTTATACCATTTAGAAGAAGAGGAAAGTTATGTTCGAGGACTGAAGGTGTTGGTAATGGGTGAGAGTGTTGGGACATCACAGATTCATTCTCCCCATGGAATAGTCTGCGAAACATGGTGTGGGAGGAAGGGTGGTGCAATGAGCCTGCAAACATTGATTGTTCGGTGACAGTCTAGGTCCAGAAACAATTTTTAATCATGGATTTCAATGAGATTTAAAGCATCTGGTGATTACATATCGATTGAAGTGCACCATTTATCAGTAGATGGTGTTTTTATGATTTTGTAGTTACTGAGATGATTTGAATTTTTTATTTTAGAGTTAAATGATTGCTTTGTTATAAAACAATTTTTTCCCACCTACGTCAATGTTCTGGTTGAATCGGGCAGCTTGGAAGATGGGCTACATAGAGATGACATAAGAGCAGATCAGTCATTGTGACAGCTGGGCTGGTTCAAATGACGAGCAGCCAGGGACTAAAAATTGCAGTTAATCACAATAAATGTAAACAATTAGCTGGATGGGAGGCAAAGTGATTTAAAAAAAAATGTTAATTATCTTCCATATTACAGCACAAGAGTTAGTTCGAAGACCGGAAGAGCAGTGAGCAATTTGCCGGTGATGCTGGCTGCGCCTCTGCAGATTCCTTGCGATCTGTCAATGTTTTGTGCAAAAGTAACAGCAGTTTTGCTGTATTATACCAGAGGGAGTTTCAAATATTTGAGGAAGAGAGGAAAAAAAATCTTAAGTCTGAAGAAGGGTCCCACTCAGATATGTCACCTATCCATATCATCCAGAGATGCTGCCTGACCTGTTGAGTTACTCCAGCCTCTTGTGTTTTGTTTGGACAGCGCATAAGCTCGTCAATGTCAAGGATCCAAAGACCTGCTCCCACGAGTAAGATGGCGACACCAAGATTGGGGATGCTCTGGTTACCATCTTCAAAACATCTAGTTTTTTTAAATTGTTCCTGTGGATTGAAGGGCAACAAATATGACCTCATTCGTTAAAGAAGAGAGAAAGTAAACTACTGACCTATTAGCTGGACGTGGGCAGTGCAGAGGGTGCTGAAATCTACATTGAAGAATGTCATAACAGAGCACGTTGAAAAGATCACTAGGATTTAGCTGTTGGTATGGATTTATGAAGAGAAAATGTTTGACTAATCTGCTGGAGTTCTTTGAGAATAGAATAAATAAGGGGGAACCAAATAGATATGATGCATTTGGATTTACAGAAGTCTTTTTGTTAAGGTCACACAGGAAGATGGTCAACAAGGTTAAAACCAGGAATTGGAAGTAATATGCCTGACTGAGAGCACAGGGTGCAAGTCAACAAAATAGAGAGAGTACAGAGGAGATTTACTAGAATGTTGCCTGGGTTTCAGCAACTAAGTTACAGAGAAAGGTTGAACAAGTTAGGGCTTTATTCTTTGGAGCGCAGAAGGTTAAGGGGGGACTTGATGGAGGTTTTTAAAATGATGAGAGGGATAGACAGAGTTGACGTGGATAAGCTTTTCCCACTGAGAGTAGGGAAGATTCAAACAAGGGGACATGACTTGAGAATTAAGGGACTGAAGTTTAGGGGTAACATGAGGGGGAACTTCTTTACTCAGAGAGTGGTAGCTATGTGGAATGAGCTTCCAGTGAAGGTAGTGGAGGCAGGTTCATTTTTATCATTTAAAAATAAATTGGATAGTTATATGGATGGGAAGGGAATGGAGGGTTATGGTCTGAGCGCAGGTATATGGGACTAGGGGAGATTATGTGTTCGGCACGGACTAGAAGGGTCGAGCTGGCCTGTTTCCATGCTGTAATTGTTATATGGTTATATGGTAACTGATCCATCTCAGGTTGGCATGATGTAAGTTGCAAATAAACCCCAGCTGCAGCAGTGATCTATATCAAAGATTTGGCTGAGGGGATCAAATGTCATATTTCTAAATTAGCTGATATTAAATGTGGGATTATGAACGTGGAAGTGAATGTAAAGAGACGTCAGAGATATGGTTACGCTAGGTGAGTGAACAAGAACATGGCAGATTCAGTGGTGAGGTGGAAGAACGTTAACCTACCTACATTCGTGCAGAAATAGAAAAGCAGAGTATTTTATGTGGTCAAAGATGGAATAATACTTGCGTCCAAAGAAGACCAATGTCAATGTACAAAAGCCACTGAAATTCCACTTGCAGGTGCAATCAGTGACTGCGAAAACCAACAATGCTTTGGCTTTTATTACCAGAGTGTTTGTGCAGGAATTAAGATGTGTTACTGCAATTATGTAGTGCTTTGGAGAGACTATAAGAAAATGTTTATAAATAAAGGAAGTGTTACAAAGATTAACTAGACTGATTCAAGGAGTGTTGGGTCAGCGATGTGAAGAGAAATTGATTGAAGAAGGCATGTATTCTCTGAAGATTAGAAGAATGAATGTATCTCAATGTAGAAAGATCTCAATGTATTAAAGTACAAAAATCACACTGGCTCAACTGATTGGATGCAGGGAATTAAGAAAAAAGGGTCTTCCCAAATAAAGGCGTGGCCATTTCAGACTAAGATAAAGAAACGTTTCTTCATTCATTGAGTCTTTAGAATTCTGTACTTTGGAGGCTTAAACTTGAGTTCATTGAAAATAATTGATTTTTCGATGTTAAGAGAACTGTGGCATATGGGGATAGTGCCGGAATAGGACATTGTGGTAGAAAATCCGCGATGGTCAATGAATGATGCAGTAGGCACGAGAAGTTCACTTGCTCCTATTTCATATGGTCTTCAGTTCATTCATTGTCCCTGTATTTTCTGACATTATAACTTAATGTCCCAAAATATTCAAATCCTTGCTTGACCTGCGCACAACCTCTTCCAGCTTTACAATATGTTCATTCACTTCTGTGCATTCTACTTTCCTACAATCCATTAACATTAAACTCTCTGGGCTACCTCTAAAATGTCCTCTATAAATCTTCCTGCCACTCTGCGACTCATTCTTACCCATGTGTATGCTCCACTGAGTTTCAAGTGTAGATGGTCAGACCTGTTGGAGACGGCAATTAGCTGGCACTTCGGTGGCGTAGATGTTACTTGCAAATTATCCCGGACGTTCTCCAGATCTTGTTGTATGCAGGTTTGAACTGCTTCATTCGTTGAGGATCTGCAAATGGCACTGCCAGGGCTCTCGCTTAACTTTTTTCCCCTGTTGCCAGCCGGGCAACCGTGGCAGCTTTTTAGGTTGCCAAATGACAGTTGAGGTGGTCATTTAAGATGGCTTGCATGACGCGTGCTCGGACGAAGTGTGTAGTTACCAGTCGGAATTACGCTCAATGAAGCATTCACATTATTTCTGCTTCAAATAAAGTCACAAACTAACATATTCACCAATCAAGACATGCAATGACGTGCAGCAAAATTATAATACAGTATCTCAACTTTTTTTACACATTGCAATTAATGTAATTTTTATTATTTCTTTCCAATTCAAAAACAAAAATGTGGTTGGATTATTCAGCGTATGATCAACCTGTGTCAATAAATCCTGGACCTTGATAACATGTATGCTTAACCATGCACACTACAGATTGATGCAAGCATGTTTTCTGTGAAGGATTATCATGACATGGTCATAGCATGGGTCGTTATTGCTATTGGTACAGAAACACTCTCGCTTCCCACATAATTTATCCACAACAGGTTGCAAAAATCATTTTATGATAATAGCTGTTAAAACCGACTATACCCATCTGACAGGTTAAACATTACACTAACTAGCAAGAGATGGCCAAAGGACATAAATGCAGCAAATGTTCTTTTGGTAATATATTTAAAGGTGTCAAGACGCCACATTACCGGACATTCAGATTAGATGTATGTGGCAATGAAGATACACAGTTTGTAAGCAACAATTAAAAAAAAAAAAAACTGTTGATAAATGCTTTTTCCATCATTCCCACTTCAGAATTAACGTTAAATTTCAACTGAAATATCTCCCTACCATATTTGTGATGGATATGACTGTAGAAGTAAAACCTGGATGAAACCAACGTATAGTTGTGAATGTTGCTCATTAAATAACTACAATACTGATACTCCATATATAGAGCATTGATTTGCCGTTAAAATAAATTCTGTAATAACGTGTCAGTGACAATCGAACACTGCGGTTTTAATGTTTCACGTGTTCACAATTTAATTCATCCATCTTTATGGATTAAAAAAAAAAATAAGATTGGGAATTAAAACATATTTGATTGCATAGTCAATGTTCGCTCTGAAGACATTTCCAGCACAATAGGGTCGGGTGGGGGGGATGATGTATGAATCAGTGCAGTGTGGATAGAAGCTGGTTGGTTGGGGGGGGGGCTTGAGAAGTCAATCGGTGCGGATTGGATGGATTGAGGCAGGGGAATTAGTGCGTGTTGGTTGGAGTAGGTAAAATTGTGAGGGGAGAGCGTGAGAGATGTCGGTGGGGTTGAATGGGGGATCTGTGCAGGTTGGATGGGTGGAGCAGTGCAGGATGAAGGAGAGGAGCGGTGCAGGATGGATAGGAAGGGGGGTCAGTACAGGATGAATTGGGGGACCAGTGTAGGATTGATGGGGTGTGGCAGGAGAATCAATTCAAGTTCGATAGGGAGATCAGTGCAGAATGAATAGATGGAGGGGGGGGGGGATAAGAGGAGTGGAGGGGGGCGTACAAGAGACAGAGAGAGAGAGGAAGGGGCAGTGGAGGTGGAAAGGAAGGCCAGCGCTCCTCGGACAACACCTGTCAGGCACGGAAATCGCAATTCAAAATATGGAGGAGACCGTGGACAGAATATCTTGGCGGCCGCTCGCGCAAGAGCACACTCACACACACGCGTGAGGCTTCGGAGGCTCAATCCAGCGCTAAATGTAACTCAACTGCCTGTCTCGCCCAAAGATACTAAAGGAGCTCATCTATAATCTTTGGTCTCACCTACAGCCCTGTCTCAATCCAGATAGTGATAGGCAGAGTTGAGCAGCGCTGCTTATCTGCGCTGGCTGTGGGCCTGGGGGCACCACGCCCGTCTGACTCCCGACGTTTCTGGCCACCCCCGGGGGGGGGCTCTTGTGTGGGGACGGGGATGGTCCAGTGGCGGTTCGGCAGCGATTGCAGCGCCGGAGACCGTGATCGGTCCTGGCTGCAGTGCAGGTCTGCCGAGAGTGTTTTGGCACGTCCCTCCTCCAATCACCGCGCCCTATCCTCAGCCCCCCCCCCCATCTACTTCCACATCTGACCGACGCCTCCCTCCTCCAGGGATTTGTTTTGAAAGCACCAATGGCGGAGTGGCAGCAGCGGCGAATGATGGGCCCCGCACAGCAGAAGCGACGACGGCTTCATTGCCTCCTCCTTTTTCACCCCGCCCAGCCTTAAAAAGGCCGGGCGGGGTGAAAAAGGAGGAGGCAATGAAGCCGTCGTCGCTTCTGCTGTGCGGGGCCCATCATTCGCTCCGACCCTCCGTCACGCCACACTTAGCATCTTTCCCACAACCATCGCCGGCACAAAGCGTCACGTTATTTTTCTCCAGAGATGCTGCGGGACCCGCGGAGTTACTCCAGTTTTTTGTGTCTACCTTCGGTATGAACCAAGTTGCCAAGCCGGGCAAAATGACTCGCCATTTAGGTTGTCCGGCGGCACTTTGAGTGGTCAGTGGCACCCGGGCAACCGCTAATTTCGAGCCCTGACTGCACAAACCAAGAGTTCAAGGTTTCAAGGTCAGATTATTGTCACATGTACCAGTGAAGGTACGGTGAAATCCATCAGTGACTATCGTTACTTCTGTTGTTATAATGGAAGGAAGGTCACTAACGAACCAGCTGAAGGTAGCGGGGCCCAAGGCCCTGCCCTGTGGAATTCCTGCACTCTTGTCCTAGGGCTGGAGTGATTGATCACTAACAACCACAGCCATGTTCCTTTGTACAAGGAATGACTCCGATCAATGTTATCCCTTTGATGCATTGGACTTCATTTTAACCAAGGTGACTCAAAGTCAAGAGTCAAGAGTCAATTTAATTGTCATTTGGACCCCTGGGGGTCCAAACGAAATGCCGTTTCTGCAGCCATACATTACACACAAATAGACCCCAGACACAACATAATTACATTTAACATAAACATCCATCACATAACTGTGATGGAAGGCCAAAAAAACTTATCTCTCCACTGCACTCTCCCCCCCCCCCCCGATGTCACAGTCAAAGTCAAAGCCCCCGGCTGGCGATGGCGATTGTCCCGCGGCCATTGAAGCCACGCCGGGTGGTGCGAGGTCGCACACCGGGTCTTGATGTTGGAGCCCCCGGTGTGTGCTCGCAAAGTCCCGCGGCCGTTCCAGCCGCGCGGGGCAATGGTGTCAGGCCCCGCTCCAGGAGCTCTTCGACCCAGCAACACGGGCGGGAGAATTCGCCGTTGCAGCAGCCCGAAAAGCGGTCTCCCCCGAGCCGTCCGCAGACCCGCAGTAGCAGCCTCCGACTCAGCAGCAGCAGCGGCATCGGCAGCAGCAGCGGCAGCGGCAGCGCTCCTCCACCGCTCCACCCGCTCCGGTCTCGGCCAGCTCCGCGACGGCAACGGTGAGTCGGCACCAGAGTCCCCGGCTTCTTCCCGTTGGAGGCCGCTCCTCGTTGCGGCCTCAACGACACCTGAGACCCGACGAGAAAAGGTCGGGTCTCCAGTGCAGGGAGAGATTCAAAAGTTTTCCCCCCCCCCCCCCCCCCCCCACCCCCCCCCCCCCCACACACACACCCCCAACATAAAATAACAAAAACTACACAGAAACACAGACAAAAAATAACAAAAACGCGGACAGGCTGCAGAGGCCGCTGCTGGCCAGAGCCGCGCCGCCTACCGGATCGAGGGCAGAAGGTATCACCTCTGCTCCAGAACTCAATGCCTTGATCCAAGTTTGTTGCATGGGTGACAAGTGTTAAGTTGTGTTTGGACTGGTGTGTATGGGGAATGGGACACCTCATCTCAACATATTCATTACAAGCCTGACATACGGGTGTATCATTCTAATAGAAGAAAATTAATTAATTCTGCACTGTATTCTCTCTGGGCTCTCTGAAATAGGTTTGAACATGTGAGTATTATGTACTTTCTTTTGCGTGCCAGTAGCATTGTTACTGACATCTTCGTTACGCTGAGACCCTGGACAACTTATATAGTGACTTGGGAGCTGCTCACTATTTTGCTGCTGCCTTCATCCAGGTAATCATTACATCAATGAATCGTTTTTAATCTGATTTCAGGTACTCTGAGCGTAGCAATACCAAATGCGTTGGGATCACGATTGAGACCAGACCAGACTACTGCCTGAAACGCCACCTCAGTGACATGCTGCAGTACGGGTGCACACGGCTAGAAATTGGAGTACAAAGTGTCTATGAAGATGTAGCCAGAGATACTAACAGGTGGGTATTGCTTTGAAACCCAAATGCTTTATACAAGCATTTTCAAAAATATGCGTTAGAGGCATAGGAACAGGCGCATCCCATCCCGTTTAATACTGATGTACTAACCTCAGTGTAACTTTGAGGCTGAGGCTTCTACTTCCGTGAAACTGACTGAACTTTCAAAGCAGGATACAATGTGTAACTGCTTCTCCATTGGATTAGAGCAAATTGTCTTTGGAGTGAGGTCAACAATTTATCCTTCCAGTGGTGTAGTGTCCAGAACTGAAGAGTAATTGTGGTATGGTCATAGCAGGACTTTCAACAGATGTATTTCCATGTTCCAGCTCACTAGATATCTATATGTAACAGGAAAGCAGACTATTATCTAAATGGTGGCCGACTAGGAAAAGGGGAGATGCAGCGAGACCTGGGTGTCATGGTACACCAGTCATTGAAAGTAGGCATGCAGGTGCAGCAGGCAGTGAAGAAAGTGAATGGTATGTTAGCTTTCATAGCAAAAGGATTTGAGTATAGGAGCAGGGAGGTTCTACTGCTGTTGTACAGGGTTTTGGTGAGACCACACCTGGAGTATTGCGTACAGTTTTGGTCTCCAAATCTGAGGAAGGACATTATTGCCATAGAGGGAGTGCAGAGAATGTTCACCAGACTGATTCCTGGGATGTCAGGACTGTCTTATGAAGAAAGACTGGATAGACTTGGTTTATACTCTCTAGAATTTACAAAATTCTTACAAAATTCTTAGGGGTTGGACAGGCTAGATGCAAGAAGATTGCTCCCGATGTTGGGGAAGTCCAGGACAAGGGGTCACAGCTTAAGGATAAGGGGGAAATCCTTTAAAACCGAGATGAGAAGAACATTTTTCACACAGAGAGTGGTGATTCTCTGGAACTCTCTGCCACAGAGGGTACTCGAGGCCAGTTCATTGGCTATATTTAAGAGGGAGTCAGATGTGGCCCTTGTGGCTAAGGGGATCAGAGGGTATGGAGAGAAGGCAGGTACGGGATACTGAGTTGGATGATCAGCCGTGATCATATTGAATGGCGGTGCAGGCTCGAAGGGCCGAATGGCCTACTCCTGCACCTAATTTCTATGTATACTACTCGTAACTGATCACATACATGTGTAATTGGTAATGTGATTCTATATTGCACATTTTATCACTTACAGATAGAAGCATAGTTGATAGTCCAAAACAAACCTGTGAGGCATCTTGAGGTAATCCTGAAGATTGAATTCCTCCCTTTTTAATTCTTTTTTGTGCTAGTCAATCTGTTTTCCTAGCAGATCAATAAATGTTCCACAATTCCGTGATTTCAACTGCAGCACATGATCCCTTGTGAGGTATATTATGAAGTGTCTTCTGGCATATCTGAACAGTGTACAATTTAGAAATAAAATACAATATACTTCCCACAATATAACGTATTGATGTGTTCCTAATATTCTCTTCTTTGTTCTGTGTTTTAAACCCCTTGCTCAGTCCCTCCTTGTTCCACAACAAATGTTGGCCCTCCATGGCTCAGTGTTCGTTTGTGTTCGTTAACAGCTTGACTAGAGTGGTGTTGCCTCTCAGCTCAGTGTACACTCGAGTCTGCTAACAATCACTGGGTGTTGGGGACAGAAGCCGAGTGCATAGTGAAGGCCACGGTCTCCAATGGACAAGTTGTGTGTAGAAAATGTTATCACTTTCAAAGCATCTGTCTACATCATGCTTGCTGAGGTCCACAACTGAAACACCGATCCTGACTTTGTTAAAGTGTTTCATTGTTTTACGTTCCTGGTCATTGATTCTTGTAATCAATCTGATTTTTATTTTGAATATAATTGCTACTGTTTGACTGTATTCTGCTGATGTGTGTCTCTTGGGAGCCCACGGCAGAAAGCACATGAATCATCAGGTTAACATTTGCTTCTCTTCTTTCCTCAGAGGTCACACAGTCAGAGCAGTGTGTGAGTCATTTCAGCTGGCAAAGGACGCTGGTTTTAAAGTTGTGGCCCATATGATGCCTGACCTCCCAAATGTTGGTCTGGAGCGAGACATCGAGCAGTTCATTGTGAGTGTCTATCCACACAGCCCTCCTTTTCAAACATTCATACTTTTATAAATCTTGGTGTTTTAGTTCTGTACGAGAGGGAGAACTGAGTGTTGGTTTGATACAGCAATGTGATCAGCTAATTTGATTGATCCATAAATAGACAAAAGAAACAAGTTCAAGAGTGTTTATTTTTCATAAAGGTTGATACCAGTATTACATCCAGTTTTATCCTTTCTCTGTTTTAATATTAATAATAATGATACACTGAGCGGTTTGGCATTAAAAGTCAATTATATTGCTACAGTTCTGGATGTAGACCAGACTGGTTAAGGATATTGGTGAACCAGATAGGATTATATGATGATAATGTTGTAAGCAAGACTCCTTGTGGCTCTGTCGACACTAGTCCCACCTGGATATGTTGGGGACATATCCACCTAAACTGACCCTATCCATATGCCGGTCCAAATGTTTTATAAACCATGTTCTGATGGAGACAATGGAATTGACAATAAATGTTGTACCACAGATACGGGTTACCAGCAAGAAACCAGTCTGAATTAAATAAGCAAAGGATTTGGTTTTAAGCAAACTTGATCTGGCTGCGAGCAAAAATTTGTATTGAGAAAAGGCCTGGAGTAGATTAATTAACATTTGGTGTCTGCTAAATCAATTTTGTACAATGCAGGAAAGAAAGCTCTTGATTTGCTGTCCCAGGAGATTATACAGTAACTGTTGGGGGAGAACAAGATTCCCAATTGTGGCATAGTTGATTGGAGAAAGGCCATTGGTCAATTGGTCTTTTCAAGCACTTTCAGAGATTTACATTTGTTATATTGCTCCCAAACGATAAAATATTTGTCATCATTTGCTAGATCATCTGAGAGTGAAAGGAAACACAGTTGTGGAAACGGGATTTCACCCAATCTTAACACTGATTATCATTCCAAGAGGTGGCACAGGTTGCCCAGAGGAGCTGATGCTGCAACATTGGTGTGTTTTATTGTCTTCCTTGCTGCCCCATTTTCCAACCATTCTCCTGCTAATGTTGGCTAACTGGTACTGAAAGGTAGAAGGAAATAATTACCTTGGAGCTTTATCAGTGCTCTGAACAGTTTGTTAATTTTTTTTTTAAATTTCGATGCTGGACAAGAATCAAGAGTGTTTTATTGTCATATGTCCCAGATAGAACAATGAAATTCTTACTTGCTGCAGCACAACAGAATATGTAAACATAATAAATAATATAACAAAACTCAGGGGAAAAAAGAACAAACAATAACAGTGCAATAATAATAATAATAATAGTCTATTGTAGTTCATAGCTTATGAGGTTGTAGTGTTTAATAGCCTGATGGCTGTAGGGAAGAAGCTGTTCCTGAACCTGGAAGTTACAGTTCTCAGGCTCCTGCACCTTCTTTATACCTGTACCTGTTTGATTATAGCTGTGATTTATCATCAGAGTTGGGGTTTTCACTCCAGACACATTGCTCCCCTTTGCAGGAACTCTGGGTGTGGTTCGTGCAACGTACATTGTCACGTAAGCTTGAGATACTCACTGAGTGCAGAAGTCCTTGTAACAATTAGTTAAAGCCAGGGTTGAAATAGTTTTTTTGCGACTAAACTCATTGCTGTCACAGTTATCAAAAACACATGTCGAACAAAACTCGAAACTAATCAATGCCACTTTTTTTAATGTTGATACGATACACGATACTCGTGGGTTTTACTGCATCATTGAGTGGCTCCAAATTGTTGGATGCCACGGTTGAAGCACGGATACTTTATGTACTCAATGGTGATAAACTAATACATGATGTGATGCAAAGGATTAATTGCACGAAACATAAAAACAGACTGGAGCAGCCTCTGTGGATATGTAAAAAAAAAGGAAAAGATTATCATAGTTTCATGTGGGTGATTACAGACTAAAAAAGGACAATAAGAACATGCTGAAGAAATAGAACAATTTTTTTGCTTCATCTTCATGCAAGAAGTCTTAAAATACTGAAAATGGTGGACGATTGGTCCAAAGGGCAGTATGAAATTAGACAAATAGGAGGCAGCTGACTTGAAGAGAAATGCATAGGCGCACCTTAAATTGTAAGTGAAAACTTCTCATGACCCTCCTGTCTGTCCATGCTAATTGTATTGTAATATCTTTATTGTCATTTCCTGAGTATTCACATACCCAGAGGAAACAAAAAAACGTTGCTCAACCAGTGTCCATTTAGTGTGCCTTGGAGGCTGAAAGACTCCACGATAAAGAAAATCTAGCTCGTGTCTCACACCACACTTATATACTCATTTCCTCAGACCCTCGTTCTTGCAGTACATCCATGCACAGTTTTCCCTTTGAATATATCAACTGCAGACCTCTGTGGTTTCCTTTTGAAGACCAACCTTTGCAAAAATACCTTGTCAATGTTGCAATTCTTGAGCATATTGGTCAAACAATATCACTGAATATTTAGCCTCTATTTGCTTGTCTTCTCTCCTGATGTATTTCCCATACTCCACACCTGTTTTCTCCAACCTCCGAAATTTCCGCCACCTCCAACGGGATCCCACCACTAGCCACATTTTCCCGTCTCCACCCCTTTCCGCCTTCCGCACAGACCGTTCCCTCCGCAACTCCTTGGTTAACTCATCCCTTCCCACCCAAACCACCTCCTCCCTCGGTACCTTCCCCCTGCAACCACAGAAGATGCAACACCTGTCGCTATACCTCCTCCCTCGACTCTGTCCAGGAGCCCAGACAGTCCTTTCAGGTTAGGCAAAGGTTCACTTGCACCTCCTCCAACCTCATCTACTGTATCCATTGTTCAAGATGTGGACTCTAAAACATTGGCGAGACCAAACGCAGACTGGGCGATCGTTTCGCGGAACACCTTCGCTCAGCCCGCCTGAACCTACCTGATCTTCCGGTTGCTGGACACTTTAATTCTCCTTCCCATTCCTACGCAGACCTTTCTCTTCTCGGCCAGCTCCATTGTCAGAGTGACGCTAAATGCAAATTGGAGGAACAGCATATCCTATTTTGCTTGGGCAGCTTACAGCCCAGTGGTATGAATATTGATTTCTCTCACTTCAGGTAGCCCCGGCATTCCTTCTCTCTCTCTATGCCTCCCCCACCCAAGTCGCACTAGCTTCTTATTTTCACCCTACAAACAGCTTACAGTGGCCTGTTTCCTTTATCATCACTTTTTTTTGCATATCTTTCATTCATTATTCTTTTTCTCTCCACATCACTGTCTATATCTCTCATTTCCCTTATCCCTAACCAGTCTAAGAAGGGTCTCAACACGAAACGTCACCCATTTGATGGTGTCACCATTCCAGAGATGCTGCCTGTCCCACTGAGTTACTCCAGCTTTTTGTGTCTATCTCCTGTTTTCAATTTGTTCGGCTTCATCTACAACTAATTGAATCCTGTTGGAGCACCATCAATAGCCATCGTCACATTGAATTCAGGTGCTCTTCGAGTGGTTTTTGGTGACAAAAGACACAACCTGACTTCCTATCTTGCTCATTCCAAGCACCTGACGACTGGTTCTTATCCCAAGAGAAAGTTATAAATTCCCCTTTCAGATTTATGGACCTTTGCTCAAGGTCAAGGTTCTTCACTAATATTATTTTCTCTTTTCCTTATGAGTTTTATTTTGCCAAGTCCCTTAAAATGACAATATAATCAATTGCCACGTCTGAAACGTGGTTAGAAATACTGTTTTCGTAACTCCTGAAATACATTGGAAAATAAAAAATACACGCAGTGTTGGAGGAATTCAGTGGGTCAGGCAGCATCCCTAGAGAACTTGGACAGGTGACGTTTCGGGTCGGGACCCTTCTTCAGACTGACTTTTTTACACCCTAATTCCATCAACTATGCTATTTGATCTAGGTCGGTAAATAATCTTTTGAATTTTAGATAGTTCCTGCTTGAATCACATTTTATTTTAACTTTTTTACTGATGTGCTGGCAAAGTTTAAATGACATGTGTGGGGCAAGTTTTTTTTTAACAGAATGGTAAATTTCCTAGAATGCGCTGCGAAGAATGATGATGGAAGCATATACGATAGTGGCATTTAAGAGGCTTCTGTATAGGCATATGGATGTATAAAAAATGTAAGGATATGGATATGTACAATGAGATAAGAGTTGGTCTTGGCATCATGTTCAGCACTGGTATTGTGGTCCGAAGGACCAGTTCCTTTGCTGTATTGTGTGTTCTACTCTTGGAAATGTAGTCATTGTATTCAAATTTGGGAAGTACAGAGGGAAGTGGAGGTATTCCATCATATAGCATAATGACCAGACTGTTGAAAAGGATAAATATTGGCTCATCTTAATTAGTCCTGTAAAATCTTTTGCAATTCAGTTGTAGAACCTCAAACTGTTGATACTTACATGTGAGTGGTGGAGAAATGAACTGCGAGGAGCCTGTATCTTTCACAGCAGATAAATTTCCCCCGGTTCAGTTCAGCCCATGGAAGATGTAAGCTGTTAACTAATGTATTTTGTAATTCGGTGGGAGAACTGGGCGTGCCACTGGAACAGGCAGCACCCTCTTGAGCCAAGACGTGCACAGTATATTGTTGATTATCTGCAGCTACATTCAGAATGGGCATACTGATTTAGCTTGTCATATGAAGCTGCCAACATGAGGAGTGATGGTGGTCACATGAGGGAAATCTTGATCCTCCTTTCATTGCTGAAACACCTCCCAGTACAAACAGGAGACTCTGTTGCTTGTGTTGATTTGTGATGTGTCATGTTGCCTCTTGGCTGTTCCACTGAAGTCTGTATCCGTGTTGCAACTGGAATTGAGTTAGTTCAAATTGGCAACCAGCCCATTTTGGTATTATAACTGCATGGGTAATGAAAGAGAGGATGGCTATTAAAATAATTGGCACTGATAGAGACACAGTGAGATTAATTGAATTCTCCTGTGTTTCTATTAACCAGACAATGCTTCACATTAACTTAGGATCCATTGGTTAATATTAATAAGACAATAAATTACTATTGAGATCATTTTAGAACACAGAATAAATTTACTGGATATTTCTGAGAGTACGTGTGGTATTCACAAAGGTGCAAGAAAAACCCCACAGAATATGTAATGCTAAATTACACACTCTAAATTACATCTTTATTGATTTAAGATGCAATGTGAAAACAGGCCATTCGACCCACTGAGTCCATGCCGACCATCGATCATCTGTTCACACTAATTCTATTATCCTACTTTTGCATTCATTCCCTACACATGAAGGATAATTTACAGTTGTACCCGGAAGACCCTCAAACGGTCACAGGGAGAATGTGCAAACTCCACACAGGCAGCACCTGGTCAGGATTGAACCCAGATCTCTGACACCGTGAGGCAGCAGCTACACCGGCTGTGCCACTGTGCAGCCGTATTTAAGCTATTAGTCACAGTGCCCTCCATAATGTTTGGGACAAAGACCCATCATTTACTTATTTGCCTCTGTAATCCACAATTTGAGATTTGTAATAGAAAAAATCAAATGTGGTTAAAGTGCATCTTGTCAGATTCTATTAAAATGTGGCACCACAAAAGAGTATTTTTATACATTTTGGTTTCGCCATGTAGAAATTACAGCTGTGTTTATACATAGTCCCCCCATTTCAGGGCACCATAATGTTTGGGACACATGGTTTCACAGATGGTTGTAATTGCTCAGGTGTGTTTAAATGCCACCTTAATGCAGGTATAAGATAGTAAGTAAGTAAGTTTATTGGCCAAGTATTCACATACAAGGAATTTGCCTTGGTGCTCCGCCTACAAGTAACAACATGACATACAGTGACAGTTACGAATGACTCCGAAAACACTAAACATTAATAATAAAACATTAATGATAAAACACCGTTGATCAAGCATGTGAACCAACAAAATACCAGATCAAAGGGAGGTTACAGCTTTTTGGCTGTTGAGTAGAGCAACTCTGCCACAGAGGGTAGTTGAGGCCAGTTCATTGGCTATATTTAAGAGGGAGTTAGATGTGGCCAAGGGGATCAGGGGGTATGGAGAGAAGGCAGGTACGGGATACTGAGTTGGATGATCAGCCATGATCATATTGAATGGCGGTGCAGGCTCGAAGGGCCGAATGGCCTACTCCTGCACCTATGTTCTATGTTTCTATGTAACTACTCGTAGATAAAAACTGTTTTTATATCTGGCTGGGGCAGCTTTGACAATCCAGAGTCGCTTTCCACAGGGAAGTGATTCAAATAGTTTGTGGCCAGGGTGAGAGGGAGATGATCTTGCCCGCTCGCTTCCTGGCCCTTGCTGTGTATAGTTCATCAATGGAAGGATGGTTGCAGCTTGCAGCTAGGTACTGAGAGCTCTCAGTACCTAGTCTTTCCTCCAGTCTTTCCATCACCTTTGGAAACTTTTATTGCTGTTTATCAACATGAGGACCAAAGTTGTGCCAATGAAAGTCAAAGAAGCCATTATGAGACTGAGAAACAAGAATAAAACTGTTAGAGACATCAGCCAAACCTTAGGCTTACCAAAATCAACTGTTTGGAACATTATTAAGACGAAGGAGCACTGGTGAGCTTACTAATCACAAAGGGACTGGCAGGCCAAGGAAGACCTCAACAGCTGATGACAGAACAATTCTCTCTATGATAAAGAAAACCCCCGAAACGCGTGTCCACCAGATCAGAAACACTCTTCAGGAGTCAGGTGTGGATTTGTCAATGACCACTGTCCGCAGAAGACTTCATGAACAGAAATACAGAGGCTACACTGCAAAATGCAAACCACTGGTTAGCTGCAAAAATAGGCTGGCCGGGTTACAGTTTGCTAAGAAGTACCGTATTTCCTGGCATTGAAGACTCTATTTTTTACCCAAAAATAAGGCATGAAAATTGGGGGGGGGGGGGGGATGGATGGATTAGTTCCTTTCACAGCATGTAGGGATTCTGGAGGAGGGAAGTTGCTTGGGTGGCTGCGAGTGGCCGCCGGGACTGGACAGTGGAACCAGCCTCCACCTTAGTGGCTTCTGCCAGCCTGCCCACCAGCAAGCCACGGTGTCCTTCGGCACAGGCGCAACCAATGGAGGTGGTTGTTGAGGGTAGCTAACCTTAAATTTAAAGTTAGCAACTTAAATTGGGGATGCGTCTTCATTGCAGGGAAATACGGTACTTAAAACTGAAGGGGACTAGCCCCCAAAACAAGCATCAACTAAAGATTGCTGCAATACAGGCCTGGCAGAGCATCACAAGAGAAGACCCCCAGCAACTGGTGATGTCCATGAATCGCAGACTTCAAATAGTCATTGCATGCAAAGGATATGCAAGAATATACAAAACATGACTACTTTCATTTACATTATATTGCAGTGTCCCAAACTTTAAGGTGCCCTGAATTGGGTGGAACCAAAATGTGTAAAAATGGCCTTTATTAAAATCTGACAATGTGCACTTTAACCACATGTGATTTTTTTTTTCTATTACAAATCTCAAATTATGGAGTATAGGGGCAAATAAATAAATGATGGGTCTTTGTCCCAAACATTATGGAGGGCGCTGTGCATACATCCAAAAACCTAGTCATTAACTTGGCACAAATATCTGGCATACTCCTTTCTCAAGTTTGCATGCCTCTGCAGGTTTGCTTCTGTTTTCTATTTACACAGTGCCTCTCAATTATATTAATTCTTAAAAACCTGCAGACACTATCTCAGTATTGACTATCTTAAGGTCAACAGAAATTTCCCCCAACTCAATAGTTGAAGACAAAAGATCTGGTTCACAACGCCAACTACAACATTTGTTCCATGACCACCAAATCCATCTCCCTTCCCTCCTATTTTGAGGCTGAGGCAGGCTGTTCACTGGTACTATATTTGATTAAGAAAAGCCTTGCAACATCCATGTGCACAGTCATTAACACTGCATATTGTGACCTTTATAACATCACCATTTTTCCTCTGTGTTACAGTTCTTTTGCTAAAATCCTTAGCCATCCATCCCTATGTTACCTCCAGATTTGACTATTCTTGGTAGGCTTGTCCCATTCTGCTCTCGATATTTT
Source organism: Leucoraja erinaceus (assembly GCF_028641065.1). Classification (NCBI taxonomy): domain Eukaryota; kingdom Metazoa; phylum Chordata; class Chondrichthyes; order Rajiformes; family Rajidae; genus Leucoraja; species Leucoraja erinaceus. The sequence continues at coordinate 20,525,309 of NC_073381.1, read as the reverse complement.
CTAAATCTCTGATTCACAGTTCCAGTTTGCACTAAGTCCTGTTTACTGACTGAATGCATGTTGTTATACAATGCCTGAATATAAAAATGATTATTCTTGTGTATGAATCTCTTGGCATCCCTACAGCTGAAGGATCTGTACTCCATTTCTGATTGTACCCAAATTACATTTTTCCCCTCTGGTTGACCAAATAAAAACCTTGGTGTGATATTTGACTCAGCATTGAAATTTGACAAACAAGTCGATGCTGTGGTAAAAGCTAGCTTCTTCCAGCTTCGGACGAAAGCTAAAATAAAGCAATTCCTCTAGTTTGATGACCTCGAAAAGATTATCCACACATTTATCTCCTCGCGTCTCGATTACTGCAAATCCCTTTACAATGGCATCAGCCAATCTTCCCTGTCCCACCTGGAACTGGTCCAAAACGGCGCAGCGAGACTCCTGACAGGCACCCGAAAAAAGGGACCCACATCACCCCGATTCTGGCCTCTCTCCACTGGCTCCCTGTGCAGTTCCAAATACATTTCAAGATACTTCTTTATGTCTACAAAGCCCTTAACGGGCTTGCCCCCACCTACATCAAAAGTCTGCTTACTCACCACACCACCTCCAGGTCCCTCAGATCGGCCGACTTGGGGTTACTGAACATCCGTCTAGGCATAAGCTCAGGGGCGACCACGCCTTTGCGGTTGCAGCTCCTGGACTGTGGAACAGCATCCCTCTTCCCATCAGTACTGCCCTCTCCATTGACTCCTATAAGTCAAGACTTAACATCTTTTCTCTCAAGCCTTTCATGACGTCCTCTGAGGGAGGGCTATATATATGTATTTATGTAAGTACTTAATCTATGAACCAACGTTGTATAACGTTAGTACCTCCACCAATGTAAAGCACTTTGGCCAACGAGAGTTGTTTTTAAATGTGCTATAGAAATAAAAGTGACTTGACTTGACTTAGACGTTTTTTTCGGCGACTACAGGTGACTAGACTGTGCCACCTGTATGGTCACGGGTAGTCTCCTCAAGTCGCCTAAAGAGTCGTAATGTTTTTCTGGTCGCTGCTGGATTTTGAAATGTTCAAAACTTTTCAGCAACTGTGAGCTTGACGTAGCTTGTTTACTCTTGGCGCAGGTGCTGTCGTAGGTTGTCGCCAGTGACGTTGGTTGTCGCCGGGTGCTGACTTCGATGAATTCCATTGGTGACTACCTACGTCAACTGGCAACAGGTACCGGCGACTGAATTGTCTTCAGTTGTTGCGGACAGGGTCATTGCTTGTCGTAGCTTGTCGCGGGTGGACTTTGGTTGTCGTAGGTTGTTGCCTGTGTGGTCGTAGGTTGTCGTAGGTGTGGACGTCCTAATGGGTCGCTGGTTGTCGGTAGCTTGATGTCGACTAGATGGTAGCTTGTCGTGGCGGGGGCGGGGATCCAGACGCCGCTTTTTTGACGACCTGCTACGACTAACAGTCGCCAGCAGTCGCCAAATAAATCGCCGAAGTGGGACAGACCCTTTATGTTTTTCAGTTTCACTGCAGGTGGTCATTGAAATTCAAGAGCAATCGCTTCAATTGACACGTGCAATGGGAAATAATGTAAAAAAGCAGCCTTTATTATTTTTAGCATGTAGTAACAAAAATAAACTCGTGGCTGTTTAAATAATATTATTTTGGAAAATCCTGCAAAAAAAGTAGATTTGTTAATGTAAGTCTGAAATGCTATCGGCACCCCCCTAATCACCTTTCCCCCACAATTGTCTTTACAATACGCCCTTCTATTATGCAAATTTTCTTACAAATGTAGATGTTGTCTTATAGCAGAACAACCAGTTAAAACATTGTTCCACTTTACAGTTGAACTATCAAATAGCTTAATAAAGACAGATTTTAAGAAGCATTTTGAGTTGCACCCTCTGCTCCCTCAACCTTGTGTCCTCTGAGTCAGGGCGGTTTACATTAGCTTAACAGGGACTGGACATACGGACTACGTTAATTCCTTTCCCAGGGATTTACTGTGTTTTTTGTGTTTCAGGAATTCTTTGAAAACCCTGCTTTTCGCCCTGATGGTATGAAGCTGTATCCAACACTAGTGATTCGTGGCACGGGACTTTATGAGCTGTGGAAGACTGGCCGATACAAGAGTTACTCACCCAGCACACTGGTGGATTTAGTGGCTCGCATTCTCGCGCTTGTACCCCCATGGACCCGCGTATATCGTGTTCAGAGGTACATCGTGGCAACAGCTTTCATTATCCTATATTAGAGAAAGGTGGTTAGTTTTGTATGGGCAGTTTATTTTCTGGAGATATTAATATGTAAAAATTGAACTACAATTGTTGGATGTAGAATCCAGTCAAACTACATTGTAGCGGGTGCGTGAGAGAGCCCGGAATGAAGGCGAGGAGCCAGGCAAATTCTGTAAAGGCTTTAATGAGCACAGCACACTACTCTCCGCTTCAGTGAGAGACTGAAGACAAGTCTCGCGCCAAAAATCCCTGCTCTTATCTTCGTAGTTGGGAGCCTCCCCGGACCAGTCGGAGGAAACTAGCCCCAGTGTGGCCATCCCAGGCAAACACGCGACGAATCTGGCTGGCCGCTGAAGCAATCACTGATGGCCAGCCCACACCTTTCCCGGGAACGTACAGGGCTGCCGACACTGACGAGCTGCAACCCCCCAGCGGTGGTGATAGTAGCACCAGCTCCCCCTGCTGCTGTTTGTAGAAACAGGTGGAGGTGCGGGCTGATCCGACCACCAGCGACCTCTGGTGGCGTCCAAAGGAATTGACGGCAGGCCACGCTGGGACGACGTGCCGGCGCCCGGGTGCGCAATGGCAGCCGGATCCCGCTGTTGAGGGCGTTTAGGCACGGCGGAGACGCGGTCAATTGAAGCACCGACCTGCTGTGCGCCCCCCCGGTGCCGTCCGGAGGATCTCCAGCGCATCCAGGGACTGCTGACGGGCCATCCAAAGTTGATCGGCGCGCTCGCCCACCGACTGCATGTTGGTGAAAGGGTCGCTGGCAAGCTGCAGGCGGATGTCCGATGGGAGCTGCTGCAGGTGGGCATGTTTAAAAAGAAAACAGGGCTCGTGGTCACCCATAAGGGCCAGCTGCACAGCGGCTCAGAGGAAAGCGCTCCAGAGGACCATTGACAACGCCCAGAGGATTGTCGGCTGCCCTCTCCTTACCTTGGAGGACCTACACAGTCCCCGCTGCATCAAAAAATCCCAGAGTATTATAAAGGACATTTCCCATCCCGGACACTCCCTGTTTGAACTGTTGCCGTCAGGCAGACGGTACAGATCTACAAGGACAAACAGACTTAAAAACAGTTTTTACCCCACTGCTATAAAGGCACGAAATGTAGCTGCCAAGGAACGCAGAGGCGATACATACTAAGGGACTGTGGTACACTGTGAAATCAACAGAAGGATGTAGGGTTGGGTGTTTATGCGTGCTATTTTCATGATATTTATTTTAGTTTATCTTTTTTTAATATTTTACCTTGTATGTATCGTTAGCTTTTAGAAATGTTTGAATGGTGCACTGACTGACTGACATTTTTAAATTTTGTTGTACATGGTTCATGTCGCAATGACAATAAAGAAACTATTCTATTCTATTCTATATCGCCCAGCAGAGCCGAGGGCCAGCGGTTACCCAGGCCAGTCATCCGCAAGATTTGGGTCGCCCGCTCGGCCTCGCTGAGGCCAAACTTACATACGAGTAGGGCCTTAGGGGCCTCATATTTATTAGCCAACCGGGGGTGCGGAGAAAGGGCTTAAGCCATTGTGCAGAGGCCTGGTCGAGGGCGCTGATAATATAATAGTATTTAGTTGTATCTGCTGTCACACCCCGCAGTGCAAACTGTGCCTCGGCCTGGTCAAGCCAGATTTCGGGCACGTCGGTTCACAGGGTACGTAGCTTCAGCGCAATGGTGTGTTGATCGGCAGGGCCCAAGGACGGTTGACCGGGTTGTGCGTCCTGAAGTACATTCTGGTCCATTGCGACTTGCGACAAAACATTGGAAAGTTGAAATAGTAATAATATTCGGTTAGATCTTTTAGTGGTCAACTAATGTGGCTCAAGTCTTCTTGGGTGCTCCTCTATCTCAACATCCAGTTATCTGATACGGGTCTGGGGTGAAGGTGATGTGATGCTCCTTGAATGTTTCTTGCTTTGGTCATAGTAATGTTCTAACTCCTGGAGAGTGGTTCCACTAAGTCCATTTGTAACATCTTAAGACCAGTGTGGCGGTTCTGGAGGATAGACGCCATTTCTCCTGCTTTATACAGTGCCCTCCATAATGTTTGGGACAAAGACCCATCATTTATTTATTTGCATCTGTACTCTACAATTTGAGATTTGTAATAGAAAAAAATCACATGTGGTTAAAGTGCACATTGTCAGATTTTATTAAAGAGTATTTTTATACATTTTGGTTTCACCATGTAGAAATTGCAGCTGTGTTTATACATAGTCCCGCCATTTCAGGGCACCATAATGTTTGGCACACATGGCTTCACAGGTCTTTGTAATTGTTCAGGTGTGTTTAAATGCCTTCTTAATGCAGGTATAAGAGAGCTCTCAGCACCTAGTCTTTCCTCCAGTCTTTCCATCACCTTTGGAAACGTTTATTGCTGTTTATCAACATGGGGACCAAAGTTGTTCAAATGAAAGTCAAAGAAGCCATTATGAGACTGAGAAACAAAAATAAAATTGTTAGAGACATCAGCCAAACCTTAAGCTTACCAAAATCAACTGTTTGTAACATCATTAACAAGAAAGAGAGCACTGGTAGCTTACTAATTGCAAAGGGACTGGCAGGCCAAGGAAGACCTCCACAGCTGATGACAGAAGAATTCTCTCTATAATACTGAGTTGGATGATCAGCCATGATCATATTGATTGGCGGTGCAGGCTCAAAGGGCCGAATGGCCTACTCCACCTATTTTCTATGTTTCTAATAAAGAAAAATCCCTAATATCCCCAGGAACTGCCCAAGATCCAAAGCATACCACCCCATCTGTGAAACACGATGGTGTTATGGCCTGGGCATGTATGGCTGCTGAAGGTACTGGCTCACTTATCTTCATTGATGGTACAACTGCTGATGGTAGTAGCATAATGAATTTTGAAGTGTGTAGACACATCCTATCTGCTCAAGTTCAAACAAATACCGGAAGTTCATTCTACAGCAAGACAATTATCCCAAACATACTGCTAAAGCAACAAAGGAGTTTTTCAAAGCTAAAAAATGGTCAATTCTTGAGTGGTTCTTTATATTAGCACCTTAACTTTAAGCTGCATTCACAAAATAATTAACTTTCTATTTCTTCCATCGATCCCAGTCTCTGCCTTATGGAAATTGGGTGTTTCTTCTTTGTATCAAAATGCACAGCTTCGCTCTGCACTAAATTGAATTCTTTTTTTGCCACAGTTTTTACTCGTTCATTTAAAATGTCTTTATCTCTTTGCAACTTACTGTTCCATATGGCTTTTGTTTTCATATCATGGGTCTTTAATGCATCAAAAACAATTTAAAGAAATTTAATTTCCACATGACATAATGAGATAGAAGGGTGCATTGCACCCACAGTAATGACCAAGAATTGCACAGTTAGCTGGGTATTTTGTTCTTTAGGGATTGATAAATATATATATATTATACTGGCCATAAAGCAATCTGTTGACGAATGATCATTGTATTCTGTACTGTGAATCGTGCTTGAATTTTCTTTAAACCTAATAGAATATTGGTCCTTTGAAAAATAGAAATTATTGTCACTGTTAAAATGGACTGCGTAAAGAATGATATTCCCTTACCACTTGCAGCATTCTAAATTTATTGGTCTCCTGCTCATAAATTGCCACCTTTCTCTGATGTCTGTATATTAAAGTAAGTCTGTTATTATGTCTCTTGTATTCAGTGTCTTTTGATCCATCTGAACTGGCATTTGGGTCACCATTTTTTCAAGTACATACGTGATAAAGTAGCTGTTTCATGGAAGGTCATTATTTCAGTTCTGTGTAAGTTTTGTATTGACAATTTGAAATAAAACTCATTGCTGAAGGTGAGCAATTGCTGTGACACTTGTGAATCTTGATGTAGATGTGGAAATCACAGGAGAAATCAAGCCAAGGGGATGTTCAAACTCTGGTACAATAAATGATAGATATTAAGTGGAGGAATATCCCAAACCTTCACTCCCGCACCACCCCCTCATCCTCCTCCATCAATTATTAGAATGATTCCCTCCATCTACTTGTAGTGATGCTGATCAAGCTTATTCTGTAGACTGAACATTCCCTTCCAGGGATTGCTGTCATTCAAGATCTCTACTCTGGTTTAATGACCTGTGTTGTGGGTCAGGAGGCGTTCAGATATGGTCTCCATTACAACACCTGAAGCAGCTCTTTCTGTCTCTGTTCTTTTTTCTCCATTGTATTTCAGCAAACACCCTCATTTACCTCATTTATATAATCTAAATGGAAGCACGTCTTCTTCCACCATTTCATCTTACATTTTTTTTCAGACTTTGACTGTTACAGTAAGCTTTGCTGTAACATGTTTCCATAGCACAAATTGGATATAATGTGATTAATGAATTAGCGAATACCATTTGCATTAATACCAAATTGATGATAGTTGTGTTCATAAGAAACCTGTGTTATAGACATTTGTTACTTTGGAAATTGACTATGTACAGAAAAAAGCTGCCTTGAATTTGAACTGTATAGGAGGGAAACCCCATTTCCATATAACTTCCACTCGATATTCTGACACCACTGTCTCTTAAGAACATTGCTGCTACTTTAACTGCAGGTGGCCATTAAAATTGACAATCACTTCTTTTAACAATTATGCAACGATATTCTATTAAACAGCTTTTCATATTTTTGTTTGCAGTAACAAAAATAAACTTTTTGCTATTAAAAAGATCTTTATTTTTGAAAATCTGGCAAGAAAAATAATTGTTATTGTGAGTTTTGGTGTTTAGCCCCTAACCCCCTTTCCTCCATTGACACATTTGCCTTTATAACATGATTTTCTACAACACTGGTTTCTTAGCAACACAACTATCATGTTATAGAGAACTTCTAGTACATGCTACTGAGACTGAAGAAGTATTGCTGTAGTGTAACAGAATTTCAGCCAATTTGCACACAGCAAGATCTGACAAAGGACAAGATATCTTTATTGATTTAGAGTGATACATGTTGCCAAGGACAACAGAAGAGATGCTGGGCCATTCTTTAAAATATATTCTATTTATACATCTTGAAGATGATAGGGCCTTTGTTTAACTCATTTTTGTTTTTCTAAAAACAGCATCTCAAATAATGCAGTCTCTTCCCAGTATATGGAACTAAAATGCCCTGGATTACAGATGCTGAATCCCTGAGTGAAGCTCCATAAACTGGCAAATGCAAAAGGGATCATTTGAGCCAAGATATGGGTTCTTTAAATTTCAGCTGGGCACCTGCTCTGTAAATGCTAGTAAACACTGATGAACAGTGGAGGCATCCCTTTATTTAATTGCAGAATCCTGCCAATGCTTGATATAAGGTGAGGAATAAGCCTCATCCATGCTACTTGGTTGTTGCAAAAGATAAACATGCTTAGATTTCTGATTCCTTTCTGTCGCTCCCTGTCGTCTGAAATAAGAGCAGAAAATGCATGATACAGCCAACAAATCCAGCAGTTTATGGCAAGAGGTTTGACATCTGACAAGTGCACAGCTCCTTGAAAAGACCACAGGCGCTGCTGCTTGCTCTGAATATTTCCAACATTTACTGGTTTTATCGAAGACTGGAAAATGTTGGTTTTACCAAATAGATTGAGCTGTAGATAGTATGATGAATATGTGTATGTAGTGAATAATTTTGTATTTGTTATTTGCAGAGATATCCCAATGCCTCTGGTCAGCTCTGGGGTGGAACATGGAAATCTGCGGGAACTGTCCCTGGCCAGGATGAAAGACTGGGGAACTGAGGTACGGCAGAGAAAGGACATTTTCTTCTGATTTTATTAATGATTTTATGAAGATGTATCAAAATGTGTCACATAATAAATAATTCAATAACATGACACCACTCGGCAAATATTGCTTGCTAAAGCTTGCAAAATTGTTGCTGTATGCGACAGGCTAGATGCAGGGAGTATGATATCCCTGGTTGAGGTATCTAGGAGCAGGGGACACAGTTTGAAAATAAGTGATAAACCGTTGTGGATTGACATGTGGAGAAATCTTCTCACTCAGAAGGTGAATCTTTAGGATTCTCTTTGCCAGAGGATCTTAAGACCATAAAACATAGGAGCAACATTAGCCCATCGAGACGACTCTCCCATTCGTTCATGACTGATCTATTTTCCCCCCTCAACCCCAATCTCCTGCCTTCTCCCCTTAACCTTTGACACCCTTCCTAATCAAGAACCTATCAGTCTCTGCCCAATGTCTTGGCCTCCACAGCAGAAGGTGGCAATGAATTCCACAGATTCACCATCCTCTTACTAAAGGAATTCCTCCTTATCTCTAATGCAAAGGTCCATCCTTTTATTCTGAAACTGTGCCCTCTGGTCCTAGACTCTCCCATTACTTGAACCATTCTTTCCACATCCACCTTGCAGGCATGGCCATTAAGTTAATTCAAACATTGATTGTTTCTGGTTACAGGAGTTCTGCTATAATGTGTGTTTACATAACACAATTGGATATAACACGAGTGATGAATTAGGGAACACTTTTTGCGTTACACGGACCGGAATGGTTATAACATGATTTTGATCGGGAAATGGAGAACAACTTAAATGCTAGTTCGGAAATTGACAGAATTGGACCCACAGTACCTCAACTCTGGTCAAGAAGGCTCACCAGCGTCTCTTCTTCCTGAGAGGAGACTGAAGAAGGTCCATCTGTCTCCTCAGATCCTGGTGAACTTCTACCGCTGCACCATCGAGAGCATCCTTACCAACTGTATCATAGTATGGTATGGCAACTGCTCTGTCTCCGACCCGAAAGCACTGCAGAGGGTGGTGAAAATTGCCCAACGCATCACCGGTTCCTTGCTCCCCTCCATTGAGTCTGTCTAAAGCAAGCGTTGTCTGCGGAGGGCGCTCAGCATTGTCAAGGACTGCTCTCACCCCAACCATGGACTGTTTACCCTCCTCCCATCCGGGAGGCGCTACAGGTCTCTCCGTTGCCGGACCAGCAGGTCGAGGAACAGCTTCTTCCCTGCGGCTGTCACACTACTCAACAATGTACCTCGGTGACTGCCAATCACCCCCACCCCCCCCCCCCCCGGACACTCCTCCCACAGGAAAAACACTATGTCTGTATAAATGTAAATAAATTTATTTATTGAAATCATATTCTATGTCGCCCTTCCAGGGAGATGCTAACTCCATTTCGTTGTCTCTGTACTGTACACTGACAATGACAATTAAAGTTAAATCTGAATCTGAATCTAAAGCTGCCTTGGATTTGAATAGGCAATTCTTCAGGTGTGCCCACTGTTTACACCAGAAATGTGTTGATTTTGTCTGTACTGCTTTCAGTGTCGAGATGTTCGGACAAGAGAGGTTGGGATCCAGGAAATTCATCATAAAGTCCGACCGTATCAGGTAACTATAGCTCTTGATATGACACGGTGCTCTCCGAAATGTTCCCTCCGCAGATGCTGCCTAACCTGCTGAGATCCTCCAGCTACTTATTGTTTAACTCGGGTAAATTATGTTTGTGCTCACCTTTTTACCCAAATTACCTGTCATCAGCTCTCAGTTTTATCTATGTGGCAGAGAGGGACTCAGGGACTGAATTGTGGATAGTCAAACGTTGCTCAAGTGGCCAGTTTGCCTATTGTGTTATTCAAGGTAAGTTTGTTTAATGATGTATGACCTACACTGCTAAATTTATTCTGTATAAGTCTGTGCCACATGCCATTTGTTCAGTCTTCTAGAATCGTGGGCAACACCAATGAGAGGATAAACAAGAAGGATATTGTCAACATAGAAAGTAGGTGCAGGAGTAGGCCATTCGGCCCTTCGAGCCTGCACCGCCATTCAATATGATCATGGCTGATCATCCAACTCCGTATCCTGTACCTGCTTTCTCTCCATACCCCCTGATCCCTTTAGCCACAAGGGCCACATCTAACCAATATAGCCAATGAACTGGCCTCAACTACATTCTGTGGCAGAGAATTCCAGAGATTCACCACTCTCTGTGTAAAAAATGTTTTTCTCATCTCAGTCCTAAAAGTTGTGGGAAGCTTTGTCATTACTGCTTGCAGTAGTTCTTGGAAGTTAGAGTAAACTGTTTGGCATTTGCTCTCCATATCCTCCTCCCATCCCTTCCTCTCCTCTTTTACCCATGGTACATTTCACTATTTTATTACTTTCATTATGTTCAGGTTATCAGTTTAAAGTCCATGTTCTCTCAGGATGAAAGAAAACAGTTTAAGTGATAAAGGAGCATCAAACTCTGACTGAAGCTGCAGGGCTGGTTAAGCTGCAGCTGCACATCTTTCATTTCTGTTCTAACTTTCAATTGTCAATCCTCTGGTGGGGAAAATGTTCAGCTGCAGCTCACAGATAAGGAGTGAAGTCAAAAAGGAATACTGCCACCAAACAGTGATGGGCTCTGATGATCCCAAAGGGATCCCAGTCAGTTAAGGGGAAGAAACTATCTGTTCCTGAGAGCATAATTGGCCTGAATTCATTCACGAGTAGCTTGGGTAATCAGGCTTTTGTACCATGATTTGTCAGAATGGGTTAAATTAGTATTTAACCCATTCAGCTTTCTCCAACTATTTATTGTTGATCTGGCATCCCTTTTGTTCATTTATCATCATGCTGCACCCCAGCTTATTTTTCAAAGGAGTTTTAGAAGCTAGCTTACTATTGCATTAGATTTATAGAAGGTAACAAGTGATTGATCAAGATACCTAAAATGCCAGGATTTGATGTAATGAATACAGAGAAAATTAGTTCTTCTGGTAGCCAGAGCACGGGACAAGGAGATACAACCTGCGGAATGCACAGTAGCATTTCCTGATTGAAGCTGTGATTGTGTTACTGTTTAAGAATATGGTAAGAATATTAAGAGAGGTGGGAGGAAAAAAATATAATAAAGAGATGCACAAAGGAGCAGGCATATGGATTAAGAAGATAATCACCTTCACACACTCAACAGGTCAGACAGACCATCTCTATGTTAGGATTACTATATTCTACTTCATGCCACACTGAACAAATAATGGTTTCTAATGATATGGCCATCCACCTGTTGTGGGAGGATCTGAAGGTGATTAATTTAATAGTCTGATCACGGTTTGAGTGTATGATCTTATTTTTCAGGTGGAACTGGTGAGAAGAGATTACGTTGCAAATGATGGCTGGGAAACGTTCCTGTCATATGAAGATCCTGAGCAAGACATTCTGATCGGATTGCTCCGCTTACGGAAGTGTTCTGAGGAAACATTCAGGGCTGAGTTAAAAGGAGGGGTCTCTATTGTGCGAGAGCTTCATGTTTATGGCAGCGTGGTACCTGTTAGTGCAAGGGATCCTTCCAAATTCCAGCATCAGGTAAGAATGAAGAATGTGGGTGGCTTTAATCCCATACAACTGACTGCTGGTACAGGTGGTCTGCTATTAAAAAAAATGATGTGCAGAAAATGGTTATTCATTGTAATGCCAGAAGTGTGAGACAACTTTAGTTGTTGGGATTCAAGGACGTTTTCCAGTATCTGTGGTTCCCAGGACAGTGTCCTGGGCCCAATCCATCCATCCTTGGTTCAGAGTGGGGATGTTGACAACGTTAATATTCACTTGCAATTTCTCAGAAATGAAGCAGTCCATGCCTCTATGCAGCAAGGTCTGAATGACATTCGGGTACGAATCAAGATATGGACAAGTTACATTTGTAAGTCCCAAGATGTGATCATCTCTGGTAACAGCAGTTTCTGCCACTTGCCCATAACATTCAATGGCATTGCCATCACTATCCCCCTTCCACAGCAGCCACCACTCATCACTAATCAGAAACTTAACTCTGCTGTCCTGTGACTCACCACTTCATTCACCTTGAGGGCATGAATCAGGAACATGATGAAATGCTGTACTTCCTTGGATGAGTGCAGCTCCAACAGCACTAAAAGTTAACCTCCAGGGCAAAGCAGTCACCTTGATAGACACTCCATGTACAACCCTAAGTATGACCACGTTTACAGTGAAAATGAATTCCAGTCCCTTACCAAAGCTTCTACCACACCTACCAAAACCATAACCTCTACCACTAGGGTAAAAACAGCAGGTGTGTGGAAGACCGTACCTAACAACATTGTGAAAGGACCTTAACAAAAAGGATTAACTGCTTCCAGGAAAGTGGCTCACAAACACCTTCTCAGAAGAAATGAGAGATGGCATTAAATGCTGTCAATGAGACGTGCAAACTGTAACTAAATAAAAAAGTGACCCTGTCACATGGTAGACTGACATTTCTACTAATATATTGGATACTTATTAAAATGTATCATTAAGTTGCAGAATGCTCTGGTTTTCATCTCCAGTAAGGAATTCTTTAATTTACTTTAAGCAAATCCCACATTAGATTTACTGTAACGATGTCCAGTATCTGGTGAAAAGAGTGATCAAAGGATAAAGTAAAAGAGAATTAATAAACATTTGTAAAACACAAATGTAAAAGATTAACAGAAAGGGATAGCAGAATTGTCATTTTGCAATTCTCATTCAAAGAGCTGGCATGGATCTTTTGGGCTGAACATAGAAACATAGAAAATAGGTGCAGGAGTGGGCCATTCGGCCCTTCGAGCCTGCACCGCCATTCAATATGGTCATGGCTGATCATCCAACTCAGTATCCCGTACCAGCCTTCTCTCCATACCCTCTGATCCCTTTAGCCACAAGGGCCACATCTAACTCCCTCTTAAATATAGTCAATGAACTGGCCTCAACTACCTTCTGTGGCAGAGAGTTCCAGAGATTCACCACTCTCTGTGTGAAAAATATTTTTCTCATCTCGGTCCTAAAGGATTTCCCCGCTATCCTTAAGCTGTGACCCCTTGTCCTGGACTTCCCCAACATCGGGAACAATCTTCCTGCATCTGGCCTGTCCAACCTCTTAAGAATTTTGTAAGTTTCTATAAGATCCCCCCCACCTCAATCTCCTAAATTCTAGCGAGTACAAGCCGAGTCTATCCAGTCTTTCTTCATATGAAAGTCCTGACATTCCAGGAATCTGGTGAACCTTCTCTGCACTCCCTCTATGGCAATAATGTCCTTCCTCAGATTTGGAGACCAAAACTATACGCTATACTCCAGGTGTGGTCTCACCAAGACCCTGTACAACTGCATCTTGTCCGCTCTGATTCTGATGCCAACTTCTCCAGAAGACGCCTTTGCTTATCTTCTGCATTCTGTTTTTCTTCCCCATTAGGGTTTTGGAATGCTATTAATGGAGGAGGCTGAACGGATCGCTAAGGAGGAGCATGGATCTTCCAAGATTGCAGTGATTTCAGGTAATGTTCACTTTCAGTCCTCAAAATGTAGTATACGAGTTCAAATATCGCATGGAACATCTCCAAGTTTGTGGATGACACAGCTGGAATGACAGTGTGAGCTGTAAGGAGGATGTTATAAGGCTGCAGGGTGACTTGGATAGATGAGCAGGCAGATACATGGCAGATGCAGTATAATGTGGATAAATGTGAGGTTATCCACTTTGGTGGCAAGAACAAGATGTCAGATTATTATCTGAATTATTTCGGATTAGGAAAAGGGGAGGTACAACGAGACCTCCTTGTACATTCATGAGTATAGAAGTTGGGGTGTAATGTTAAATTTGTACAAGGCATTGGTGAGGCCAATTTTGGAGTATGGTGTACAATTTTGGTCGCCTAATTATAGGAAGGATGTCAACAAAATAGAGAGAGTACAGAGGAGATTTACTAGAATGTTGCCTGGGTTTCAGCAACTAAGTTACAGAGAAAGATTGAACAAGTTAGGTCTTTATTCTTTGGAGTGCAGAAGGTTAAGGGGGGACTTGATAGAGGTCTTTAAAATGATGAGAGGGATAGACAGAGTTGACGTGGATAAGCTTTTTCCCATTGAGAGTAGGGAAGATTCAAACAAGGGGACATGACTTGAGAATTAAGGGACAGAAGTTTAGGGGTAACATGAGGGGGAACTTCTTTACTCAGTGAGTGGTGTCTGCGCGGAATGAGCTTCCAGTGAAGGTGTGGAGGCAGGTTTGTTTTTATCATTTAAAAATAAATTGGATAGTTATATGGACGGGAAAGGAATGGAGGGTTATGGTCTGAACGCAGGTATATGGGACTAGGGGAGAATACGTGTTTGGCACGGACAAGAAGGGTCGAGATGGCCTGTTTCCGTGCTGTAATTGTTATATGGTTATATGGTTATATCAGTTGCTGAAAGTAAGCATGCAGGTACAGCAGAAAGCAAATGGCATGTTGGCCTTCATAGCGGGAGGATTTGAGTATAGGAGCAGGGAGGTCCTAGTGCAGTTGTACTGGGGCCTGGTGAGACCGCACCTGGTGTAGTGTGTGCAGTTTTGGTCTCCTAATTTGAGGAAGGACATTCTTGCTATTAAGGGCGTGCAGCGTAGGTTCACCAGGTTAATTCCTAGGATGGCGGGACTGACATATGATGAAAGAATGGATTGACTGGGCTTGTATTCACTGGAATTTAGAAGGATGAGAGGGGATCTTAATAATAATAATAAATTTTATTTTTGGGCGCCTTTCAGAAATCTCAAAGACATCTTACAGAGATTAACAAGAATAATAAAACATATAATTAGAATAAAATAAATAATAAAGACATCACAGAGACACAAATTAAAAACAGAATCCAGTCCAAAAACAAAAAAATCAAAAACACAGTGTGAAGAGAGAGCAGCAGCAGCTAAAGCGCGCCAGCGTCCACTCTCCTTCCGACAGCCATCTTGGACAAAGACTAACAGGTTTACTTACAGACCAAAAAAAAATCATCCCCCCACAGTGGTTACCACTGTGAGGGAAGGCACAATGTCCAGTCCCCATCCCCAGTTCACCCAAAGTCAGGCCTATTGAGGCCACCGCAATTGCCTCTATGGAGGCCCGATGTTCCTGGCCGTTCTCACCGGCGTCGGGAGAGTCCTCTCAGCGGCTGGACCACCTGGAACGTCCGCTTCCTGACTGGGGACCGCGGCTTCCAAAGCCGACAAGGCCGCGCCGGTTTGGAGCACCCAGGCTCCCGATGTTAAAGTCAGCGCCACCCGCTCCGCAGACCTGCAGCCCGGAGGTGTTGAACTCGGCGGTCACAGCTCACTGGAGCTCCAGCGCGTCGATCCAGCGCAGCGACCCAGGCAAGGTATCGCCCGCTCCGCTCCGCTCCACGAAAGCGCTGCAGCGCTGTGCCGCCACCGAAGCCGAGGTGCTAGGCGGTCCCCGCCAGGAAATGGCGCTCCAAGCCCGCTGGTAGGCCACGAGGACGGGTCGACGGGCAGCTCGGAGAAAAAGCTGCCTCACCGACCAGGTAGGGACCTAGAAGTAGAATTGCCCCCTATCCCCCACATTAAAAAGTCAATTTCTCCAACGGACGAAACACAGGACTTACTCAAAACTTTTTTTTTTAAACAAATTAAACGGACGGCTGCTGGTTAGCAGCCGCTCCCCAAGATGGCTCCTCCTCCGTATTCACTGGAATTTAGAAGGATGAGAGGGAATCTTATAGAAACATAAAACATTTTAAGGGATTGGACAGGCTAGATGCAGGAAAAATGTTCCTGGTGTTGGGGGACTCCAGAACCAGGGTCACAGTTGAAGGATAAGTGTAGGCCATTTAGGATTGAGATGAGGAAAACCGTTTTCAGCCAGAGAGCTGTTAATCTGTACAAATCTCTGCCACAGAAGGCAGTGGAGGCGAATTCACGGGATGTATTTAAAAGAGAGTTAGATAGAGCTCTTAGGGCTTGCGGAATCAAGGGGTGTGGGAGGAAAAAGCAGGAACACTGTACTGATTCTGGATGATCAGATTGAATGGTGGTGCTGGCTCGAAGGGCCGAATGGCCATAGCACCTTTTTTCTACATTTTTATTTCAGAGATTGTTCTCACATTCCAGTACCAACTTTAATTAGTATGCTATTTTGTTAATTCTTTCTGAATGTAGTTCCAGTTGAAAAAACAACAATCCGAGCAATCAATGGGAATAAGAAAGGTTATGAAGGTCACTGACATGAGCAAGCAGTCACCAATACAATTTATTGCTCCCTTTGTTCTTACATTTTGGCAAGCTGGCTGCTGCATAGAGGACAGCTGGTGAGCAGCAGTGCTGACTTGTCCCACGCATTCCTGGAGTCACCACCGTGTCCTTGAATAATTCCAAATTGGACAAAACTGAGGGGTGGGATACACTTCGTCTCTGCCCTTTCACCTTTTTTGAAACCATTGTTGGCAAATTTAGCATGGTCCCATGCATTTGTATTTGGTTGCAGTATCTCAATGGTTTCTTTACCAGGGTGCAGTGAAATACCTTTTTTGCACACAGCTCAGCTTGACTATCGCCATACATAAGCACAATCCCCCGGTTGGTACAGAATGTACAGAATAGTCTTTAAGCAAGAGATGCTATTTTACAGTCCCAGCTGCCGCTGGCCTCAAGGGCCTGTTGCAACTCTTGCATCCATTGTGATCGTCCCGCAAACCGTCGTCCCTTTCCTTGCTCAGCCCACAGGACTCCTTTTGCTGTGCGTGGCTCACTTGTGCCTTGCAGGCCTCCAATGTGCAAATCAATCTGGTGTTGAGGTTACAATCAGATCAACAACGACAATTAAATGGGGGAGCTGACTTGAGGGTTTACTGTTGCTTCATTTGTCCAATGTGCAATAAAATTAAAATAAATATTCTTTAACAAAAAATGTATAACAGGATATGGACATCACTGTCTGCCCTTAATTCTTCCTGATCTAAAGAATCAGTTAAGTGTTGAGCACTTTGAGGTTTTGGAGTTGAATTTAGCCCAGGGTGGATAATGACGCCAGATTTCTTTCCTTCCGTGTGTGAGAGAGAGGCAGGGATGAGTACCACAGCTGTGCTGTCTGCATCACACTCAGGAGAAAGCATTTGGTCCAAGTGCAATTGGGGACACTGTTCGTGGTGTTGGTTCATTAACCCAGTGGAAAATTTGCTTTTGCACTGTCATTACATTCTGAAAGCTGACATTATCATCTTGGTACCGGCTGTTCTGTAAATTATAAAAGACTAAAGGGAATCGGTAGTGAGCACAGTACACACCAAAGGATGTTGGTGGTCTCATTATACCTACATGAACATCAATGTAATGTATATTGTGATTCTAGTAGAGAAGGAAGCAGCTTGTACTAATTCGACTCTCGTTGCTGATTGCAAAACAAAGCTATTTACATTTGATTAAATATAACTGTGTTCTTGGAGAGACCTCAGTGTCGTCATACGACAGAATGAATGATTATAAAGAAAAACTGCTTTCTTGTACACATATACATTGGAATTGTGTCCCGTTAAATTCAAAGAACCATATAGTACAGCAGACTATTTGACCCACTACTTGTGTCAGTTATTTGAAATAGATGAAATTTTGTTTTACTCAAAATTCTCACCACATATTAACTTTTATATCCCATCCCCTCTACTACTGTAAACAGTTTAACTTCATTTGTTGTTGCAAAACCATTCATTTTTCAATCTTTTTCACTTGATCTCACTTCCATCATAAAATTAATTTCTGTTTAAGTCCAACATACCTGCTTTAATTTGAATGAACTTCCATCTACTCCAATACCTTGATATCCTGTGATGTGATGCCCAGAATCAGGAACAAAAGTCTTAGACAGTAAACAATAGGTGCAGGAGTATTCCATTCGGCCCTTGGAGCCAGCATCGCCATTCAATGTGATCATGGCAGATCATCCCCAATCAGTACCCCGTTCCTGCCTTCTCCCCATATCCCCTGACTCTGCTATCTTTAAGAGCCCTATCTAGCTCTCTCTTGAAAGTATCCAGAGAACCGGTCTCTCTGAGACGGAGAATTCCACAGACTCACAACTCTCTGTGAGAAAGTGTTTCCTCGTCTCCATTCTAAATGGCCTACCCCTTATTCCTAAACTGTGGCCCCTAGTTCTGGACTCCCCCAACATCGGGAACGTGTTCCCTGCCTCTAGCGTGTCCAAACCCTTAATAATCTTGTGTTAATATCTTAATATTGTTGTGTGGGAAATCTGGAGAGAAACTGGTGAACTCTAATCATCTTGATCTCAATCATTAACTCGTGCATTGATTTCCACAGGCTCACAATCCTTACTGTAGAATTTTCTCGTACTTGCATTCTCTGTCTTGTTCTACTTTTATGGGTTTTTTTGTCATTGGCTTCTAGGTCTCCTGAGCAATTTCACCTCTTCACTCAATCTTTTATTCACCGTTAGCTGTGTATCTTCATTCTCATATAAAGCTACCATCATCTAGGATACCACATACTTTGCCACAAAATGTCCTTGCTCCAGTGATAATGCCTTTAATTTCTCCCATTGTGATTTACCATTTGTATTTGGATAGCATCGTCAATTCATTGTACTCACTTAATATTCTGGAACTGGTTATCGGTCATTTTTAGCACAATAGTATTTTAGCACATTCTCTGCACATAGTCTGGACAGAGTGCAACAGGGAATAGACAGGCAACGCTTCTGGTTGTGACTTGTCTGTCTGGAGACGGGTCCTAACCCAAAATATTTCCTGTCCAGTCCCTCTACAGATGATGCCTGACCCCTGGGTTCCTCCCTTTGCTTCATACAGATCATAATTTTTCAACAATCCAACAAAGCATTGCTCCATGATTAATAGCTCAAGGTCTATCAGGTATTTCCACTTGTCTTATTTGTAAAAAAAATCACAGTAGTTGTTTCAGCCTTTTTTACAGAGCTTTCCCCCATGTGATCCTTGCATTGTCAGATCAGATACTGTACATCTGACAGTCTCCCTAGAGCCCCATAATTGAAGGATGCTACCTTAATGTCAGGAGAAAATAACATCATGTTTAAGGTACACAAAAAAGCTGGAGAAACTCAGCGGGTGCAGCAGCATCTATGGAGCGAAGGAAATAGGCAACGTTTCGGGCCGAAACCCTTCTTCAGACTGATCGGGGGCGGGGGGGGTGGGCGGGGACAAGAAAGGAAAAAGTAGGAGGAGCCCGAAGGATGGGGGATTGGAGGAGACAGCAGGGGGACTGAGGAAGGGGAGGAGACAGCAAGGACTAACAAAATTTGGAGAATTCGATGTTCATGCCCCCAGGATGCAGACTCCCCAAACGGAATATGAGGTGCTGTTCCTCCAATTTCCGGTGCTGCTCATTGTGGCCATGGAGGAGACCCAGGACAGAGAGGTCAGAGACGGAGTGGGAGGGGGAGTTGAAGTGCTGAGCCACCGGGAGGTCAGCTTGGTTATTGCGGACCGAGCGAAGGTGTTCGGCGAAACGATCGCCCAACCTCCGCTTGGTCTCACCAATATAGATCTGCTGACATCTAGAGCAGCGGACGCAATAGATGAGGTTGGAAGAGATGCAGGTAAACCTCTGTCGCACCTGGAACGATTGCTTGGATCCTTGAACGGAGTTGAGGGGGGAGGTAAAGGGACAAGTGTTGCATCTCATGCGGTTGCAAGGGAAAGTGCCCGGGGAGGGGGTGGTACGAGAGGGAAGGGAAGAATTGACAAGGGAGTTATGGAGGGAGCGGTCTTTGTGGAAGGCAGATATGGGGGGAGATGGGAAGATGTGGCGAGTGGTGGGGTCACGTTGGAGGTGGCGAAACTGACGGAGGATTACTTTTTGTATGTGACGGCTGGTGGGGTGAAAGGTGAGGACTAGGGGGACTCGGCCCTTGTTGCGAGTGGGGGGATGGGGAGAGAGAGCAGTGTTGCGGGGTATGGAAGAGACCCTGGTGCGAGCCTCATTTATGGTGGAGGAGGGGAACCCCCGTTCCCTGAATAATGAGGACATTTCAGATGTCCTGGTGTGGAACGCCTCATCCGTGGAGCAGATGCGGCGTAGACGGAGGAATTGGGAGTAGGGAATGGAGTCCTTACAGGAAGCAGGGTGGGAAGAAGTGTAGTCCAGATAGCCATGGGAGTCAGTGGGTTTATAGTGTATGTCGGTCAGAAGTCTATCACCTGCAATGGAGATAGTGAGGTCAAGGAATGGTAGGGAAGTGTCGGAAATGGTCCAGGTGTATTTGAGTGCCGGATGGAAGTTAGTGGTGAAGTGGATGAAGTCAGTCAGTTGTGTGCGGGTGCAGGAGGTGGCACCAAAGCAGTCGTCGATGTAGCGGAGGTAGAGGTCGGGGATGGGGCCCTGGTATGTATTGAACAAGGATTGCTCGACGTAACCTACAAATAGGCAGGCATAGCTGGGGCCCATGCGTGTGCCCATAGCTACGCCTTGTATTTGGAGGAAATGGGAGGAGTCGAACGTGAAGTTATTGAGGGTAAGGACCAGCTCCGCTAGGCGGAGGAGAGTGTCAGTGGCTGGGTATAGATTGCTTCTCTGGTCGAGGAAGAACCGGAGGGCTTTGAGACCATGGTGGTGGGGGATGGAGGTGTAGAGTGACTGGAAGTCCATGGTGAAGATGAGGGGGTGAGGGCCTAGAGAATGGAATGCGCGGAGACGACGGAGAGTGTCTGAGGTGTCTAGAACATAGGTAGGGAGGGATTTAACCAAGGGTGATAGGATGGAGTCAAGGTATTTGGAAATGAGTTCGGTGGGGCACGAACAGGCAGAGACAATGGGTCTTCCGGGACAGTCAGGTTTGTGGATTTTAGGGAGAAGGTAAAATCGGGCTGTGCGGGGCTGGGGAACGATGAGGTTGGAGGCTCGGTCGGGTAGGGCATTGGAGTGGATGAAGTCGGTGATGGTGCTGGAGATGGTGGCCTGGTGCTCGTCAGTGGGGTCATGGTCCAGGGGTAAGTAGGAGGAGGTGTCCGAGAGTTGGCGCGTGGCCTCAGCTTTGTAGAGATCGGCGCGCCAGACTACCACGGCACCTCCCTTGTCAGCGGGTTTGATAACCAAATCTGGGTTGTTGCGGAGTGAGTCGATGGCAGAACGTTCATGTGGTGAGAGATTGGAGTGAGACAGGGGAGTGGAGAAATTGAGGCGGTTGATGTCGCGACGGCAGTTATTGATGAAAAGTTCTAAAGCCGGAAATTGGCCACGAGGGGGGTTCCACGAGGAGGGGGTGCGTTGGAGACGGGAAAAGGGGTCATCAGTGGGGGGCGAGGACTCCTTGCCATGGAAGTACGCTGTGAGGCGGAGGCGACGGTAGAAGCGCTCCAAGTCGTGGTGGGCGCGGAATTCATTGAGGTGGGGACGGAGGGGGACAAAGGTAAGACCTCTGTTGAGGACCGACCGTTCGGTGTTGGAAAGGGGGAGGTGGGGGGGGGGGGGATGGTGAACACCCGACAGGGAGGGGGGTTGGGGCCGGAGGAAGGCAGGTGGGTGGACTGGGGACGAGGCAATGTGTGGTGGGGAGGCAAGGTGGGGTGGGGGGGGTGAGAGAGGGCTGTGGTGTGGGTGGGGAAGAGCAGGGGTCATACAGTTAGAGGGGGTGGGGGAAGACTCAGTCGAACTGCCACTGAGGTAGACCAGGCTGGGTCGACTGGCACTAGGACCCAGTGGAGTCAAACCCAGGAGAGTGGGAGTAAGCAGCGTGAAGGCTTCAGGCCCAGTGGAGAGTCCAGGCTCCAGGTGAGGCGACGGCTGTGGGTTGTTGGAGGGAGGTGGAGTGGCGAGGGTCAAGGGTCAGCGGACCCGATGTTCGGAGTCGATGGGCGGTTGAGTCGGGGTCCGCGGGCGATGTGTTGGAGGTCCCGGTGGGCGGATGGTCGGCGGGGCGCGGCTCGGCCAGCCCGGGAAGGCGACGAGATGGGTCGGGTGCGGTGCAGCGGCCATGCTGGGAGAGCCCCGGTCCAGTGGCGATGCCCGGTAGGTCGGGTCCAGCGGCGATGCCCGGTAGGTCCGGTCCAGTGGCGTAATTGGGGGGGCCCAGTGCGACGGCGACGTTGGGTAGGCCCGGTGCGGCGATGAGGCTAGGCTGTCCCAGAGGGCGGCGAGGGTCGGAGGAATCGGCGGGGGGAAGAAAGTCCGAGTTACCGAAGCTGCGAGGCTGGGCGTCATCGGTAGGCAGGTGAGGGTCGGCGGCAGCATCAACGTGGAGGTCGGTGAAGGCAGCGTCCTGGTGAGTATTGAAGGCGCTCCTCGTGGCCAAGATGGCGTCGCGGGACTCGGGCAGGCGATGCAGGGCAGAGTTGGGGCCCGGAGTCTGCGGGTGTTGCGGGGCGTCGGGAGCGGCCTGGAGGCGGGATAATTTGAGGTCCTTGGTGGAGTTCAGGTGGGCCAGGAATTGTTGATTGAAGAGGTGGATCTTCCGGCGGATAAAATATAATTGGGGTCCGTTGCAGGTCTGGGTTAGTGAGGCCTGAAGTTCAGGGAGTGTCAATGCGAGGTCCTGCTGGTGCCGGCGCATCGCGGCCAGGGTGGATCTCAGTGCCCGGTTGGAGAATTGCTGGGTGTGCCGTGGATGGCCAGTCGGTACCGATGGTCCGGTTGGGGTCCGAACTTGGAGGTAGGGAACTGGAGCTGGAAGCCATGGGGTATGAGATGGAGGCGCAGGCAGGCCCCGAGGAAGCAGATGTGGCTGTGGTATCGAGTCTGGGTAAGGATGTGGTCGTACAGTTGGAGGGCAGGGGGGATCACAGATGGGGGACAGTTAGAGAGGAGGTTGTGAAACTGTCTCCGGAGAGAAGAGGAGAACTTCTTCAAGGTAGGCATATCTTGAAGAGATAACGCAGTGGAGTATACACAGTGTTCAAGAAGGAACTGCAGATGCTGGAGAATCGAAGGTTACACAAAAAAGCTGGAGAAACTCAGCGGGTGCAGCAGCATCTATGGAGCGAAGGAAATAGGTAACGTTTCAGGCCGAAACCATTCTTCAGACTGATCGGGGGCGGGGGTGGGCGGGGACAAGAAAGGAAAAAGGAGGAGGAGCCCGAAGGCTGGGGGATGGGAAATAACATCATCCCTGACTTAACTGCATTTATTAGCTATCTATAATCAGACTCTGATTGGTAGTGCAATACTACTTGTTTCCCTCCCTGTTTATTCTCTCTTCATGACCTTCTGCCACAGAGTCAAAGCATGGAAACAGGTCCTTCATCACAACTTGCCTATTCCGACCCAGATGCCCCATCCACGTCGGTCCCACATGCCTGCGTTTGGCCCATATCACTCTAATTCGTTGCTATCTATGTACCTGTCAAAATGCATTTTATTTGTTGTTATTGCGCCTGCCTCAACTACCTCCTCCGGCAGCTCGTTCCATACACCCACCCCTTCCGTGTGAAAAAAGTTGTCACTTGGGTTATTTTAAAATCTTTCCCCTCTATCTTGGGTCTATCGTTCTTGATTTGCATCTGGGTAAAATATTTTGTCCATTCACACTATCTATTCCCCTTATGATTTTATATATTTGCCTACTTTCTAACTACGTCACTTCCCCATATTCTTTCCCTTCCCTTCTACATATGTAGCCCAGCAGTGTCTGCAACCCATCCTAATTTCCAAACATCTATACTTGCAGTCAACTGAATATAAGATCACTTACCCCTAACATCCAACAAGCCACTATCAGCCTTCATTGTCTTTGTAAAACCACCTATCCCATATGCCTAGCCAACCACTGTCAGCCTTCATTGTCAATTTTTTCCTCTTTTTTTTTCTCGTTTATCATATTGTTTACAGTGTACTAAGTTTACATATTCCGTTCTGCCGCAGCAAGTAAGAATTTCGTGTTCTGTCTGGGACATATGACAATAAAACATTATTGACTCTTGGCTCTTGACGTTGGGGTGATTTGATTGCATTTGTGTAGAGGTCATTGATCTTGCACAAAAAAAATGTATCCTGCCGATTCGAAGATAAATTCTTTTCGGTGCAACGTCAATAACTGCGTGAATAGTTGCGTGGGAAATCTAATTTAGTGGACACCCGAGGGTGAAAGTTAATTGCAGTTTCATTTATGACAAAGCTGAGTAAGAGATGTTAACTATCCCGAGATCGGGGGGAAATTGAATGAATTTTGCTTTGGTTCTTTTAGACGGGGGAGGGGGTAATGAAAACTGTCCATCAAGTTTGTGCCACTTATTTGCTCCTTGCCTCCACTCCTTGTAGGTGGTGGTAACACAAGCTGAATGGTGGTGTGACACTGTAGTAATCAATGCTGTCTCGGGCCACAAATTCTATTTTTTAATGAAAATGTTTGACCAAAGCAGGGAGTGAATGAATATATTGGTTTTTAGGAGAGATTCATCAAGATAATTCGGAATAGGGGAAGATCCTAGAATTAAGATGTGTGTGGCAGAGTAGATAAAAGTTGCTGTCTGATAGAAGATTACAATTTTACAGGCCCCCAAGAGTTAATTTGGATCAATTACTTTACCGTTAATTTTTAATAACCTAGAAATGTTGGGGAGCAATATTATAAAGTTCGCAAATGGTATGAAACCTGCCAGAATAGTAGATGGATATACATTTTAGGATTACTATAGGCAGCATGGTGAAAAGAACAGAAGCATAGTGGATAATAAAGTAGAAAACCATATCACATCAGTCACGATTTTAAAGTGTAGGTGAGCAGAGAGAAACTGTTCTTGTCTTCAGAGATAGGGCAGTGCCTTTGGTTATGAACTGTCAGTAAAAAGGTCCAACAAAGAATGAAGATAGAGGGAAGAATTTATACAAGATGAGAACTGCAATGGCCAGAGCAATAAAGAGTAATACCAGGAAGGATCTGTTAACTTTTTTGGAGTTTATTCCGATGTGTCTCTGATCTGTGATGCTATTGAATATAAACTGGTCAAGTTTCAAAGTGTGGCTGGAATATCACGTCTTGAACTTGTTAGAATCTTGATGATTGATACAAATACATCTATTGATGCTCCTGAACACATCATCAGTGAATTTAATTTATTGTTGTATTTCATATGTCATTTTTATGCCTCATGTGAGCTGTTATGGTGTTTGTTTATGATGTCTTGTTTATTCTTCTGTACAGCACTTTGGTCAACATTGGCTGTTTTAAAGTGCTTAACAAATAAAGTTGGATTGGATTGGATGTAACCTGGGGTCATTGGGTGTTTCGGGTCTTTCAACATCAGACGCCCTCTTGATGTAGTATACTCAGCATTTCAAACGCATTATCATTCCCATCTAATTCACTTCCTTATGCAAGGCCTTCTGTTGTGCAGAGCACAAAATGCAAGCTTTCCTCTTAATTATTTTTCCATTCTTCAGTTTTTAAACAATTTAACTGGGATTTTGTGATTAATTCTCTGATGTATGACTTGCATCTGATATTCTGACTGAGACAAAAATAAGACTACTCAAAGCACAACCGATGTCCAAAAGAAGGGAACATACCCGACTATAGCTATACACTGATCGAGCCTAGCTCGGTCAATGCTGCATCCCTTTAGTGGTGCCTTTGTCTGTATTTTTGCAAATCCTTCTGATCTCTGTTCTTCTGCATCATCTCTTCTCACAAGATAAAAGGCAGTAGATAAATGTGTGTTCTACAAGGCAATATAACATTGTATGACCACCAGGAACAGGCAGATGTAAAGAAAATGGCAAATATTGCAAGGAGGAGGTAAGCAGTGCCACATTGATTAGAGAAGAGAAATAGGTTTGTGGGTTGAAGGGAGGTTTGTCATTGCTGGCATTAAAGTAGGAATATGCAGTTTCCAGGACAGACACAAAATCTATGGAGGACTTTTACCTTGATAGTTCTGGTAAACTTTTTTTCATGCACTGCCTGGAATATTGCTCTAGTGATTGAACTGTTTGCATCACTATGATGCCCTTGATCTATCTGTGCATCTCTTGTCATCACAGACAGTTCTGCTCTCTTCATTACTGACTGTGTGGGAATAACATCATGATCACTTAATTTGAGCTTCTGAAGAGATGAGAGCTTGTTTGAATTATCAAAAGGGGACAGTGCTGGAGTAACTCAGCAGGTCAGGAAGCATCTCTAGAGAACATGGAAAGACGACATTTCAAATCGAGGTACGCACTATGGGCTCTGAATGAAGCTTGCAGATTTCTAAGCTCGTTGTGCCCTGACGGTGTGATTGAGAGTACTGTGCCCTCCATAATGTTTGGGACAAAGACTCATCATTTATTTATTTCCCACTTTACTCCACAATTTGAGATTTGTAATAGAAAAAAAATCACATGTGGTTAAAGCGCACATTGTCAGATTTTAATCCCCTTGTCTGGACCTCGAGTCCGTAATAACATTTATTATTATTATTATTTAATAAAGGCCACGTTTATACATTTTGGTTTCACCATGTAGAAATTGCAGCAGTGTTTATACATAGTCCCCCCCATTTCAGGGCACTATCATGTTTGGGACACACCAATGTCATGTAAATGAAAGTAGTCATGTTTAGTATTTTGTTGCATATCGTTTGCATGCAATGACTGCTTAAAGTCTGAGATTCATGGACATCACCAGTTGCTGGGCGTCTTCTTTGGTGATGCTCTGCCAGGCCTGTATTGCAGCCATCTTTAGCTTGTGCTTGTTTTGGGGTAAACAAAAGTGCTGGAGAAACTCAGCGGGTGCGGCAGCATCTATGGAGCGAAGGAAATAGGCAACGTTTCGGGCCAAAACCCTTCTTCAGACTGATGTAGGGTGGGGGGACGGGAAGAAGAAAGGAAGAGGAGTAGCCAGAGGGCTGAGGGAAAGCTGAGAAGGGGAGGAGACAGTAAGGGCTACCTGGTGGTACAGGTGGGAAGGGAAGAATTGACCAGGGAGTTACGGAGGAAGCGGTCTTTGTGGAAAGCAGACGGGGGGAGGGGGGGGGGGCGGAGTTGGGAAGATGTGGCGAGTGGTGGGGGTCACGTTGGAAGTGGCGTAAATTATGGAGGACTATTTGTTGTATGTGACAGCTAGTAGGGTGGGAGGTGAGGACGAAGGGGACTCTGCCCTTGTTCCGAGTGGGGGGATGGGGAGAGAGAGCAATGTTACAGGGTATTGAAGAAACCCTGATGAGAGCCTCATCTATAGTGGGGGACGGGAACCCCCGTTCCCTGAAGAATGAGCAGTCGTTTTTAGGGCTTCAGTTTTCTCTTCAGCATATAAAAGGCATGCTCAATTGGTTTCAGATCGGGTGATTGACTTGGCCACTCAAGAATAGACCATTTTTTAACTTTGAAAAACGTCTTTGTTGCTTTAGCAGTATGCTTGGGAGTATTGTCTTGCTGTAGAATGAACTGCCGTCCAATAAGTTTTGAGGTATTTGTTTGAACTTGAGCAGATAGGATGTGTCTGCACACTTTAGAATTCATTATCCTACTACCATCAGCAGTTGTATCTTCAATGAAGATAAATCGGCCAGTACCTTCAGCAGCCATACATGCCCAGGTCATATCACCCCCACCACCGTGTTTCACAGATGAGGTGGTATGGTTTAGATCTTGCGCAGTTCCTTCTCTCCTCCATAAAGGGCTTTCTCACGGTGCGACCTGAAGCAAGACCTAACAAGAGTTTAACATCGTGGGAACCTTCTGCGATAGCAGTACGGCATTCGTGGACCACCGAGGACCTCCGTGGCGCTGACGGCAGGCAGTCGGGTGACTTGGTAAGGTCGGGAGAAAATTCAAACATTTTTGAATTTCTCCAAGAGTGTCTTGAGCAGTGTTGCAACATTGTATGAGTGCAGATGCCAGTGCGATATCCGTAATGACTCTTACGAGTACCGTGGGAACTCCTGCGAACGGTAAACCCGGAAGCTTGACAGAAAGGACATAAGGTGAGGTTAAATAAATATATTTTTTACTATCAGATTGATGTCTGCAACTCTTCATTAACACATCACTACAAGAGGAATGTCTCTAATGTTATAATCCCTCTCATGCTGAAACACAAAATAGTTGAAGGGAGGTGAAATAATCACATTTTTATTCTTTTTCATTTTTGAGTGTCCAAGTGCCTCACTTGCTGAGCTATTGTACTCCAGCAGTTTGTGTCTCTTTTTGTCTGAAAGCAGTTTCTAACTGGAGGAAATCCACGGGCCAGGCAGCATCTACGGAGGGAAATTGACAGGCGAGCCTTTCCTCAGGCTGCCTTATCTCTCTACACACGCCCCCCCCCCCCTCCCCCCCCCCTCTGATATGAGTTAAGCTTCGTCTCATCTGTCCACAAGACCTTTCTCTAGAACTGTGGTTCTTTTAGGTTCTTCTTGGGAAACTGTAATCTGTCCATCCTATTTTGCGGCTAACCAGTGGTTTGCATCTTGCAGTAGGGCCTCTGTATTTCTGTTCATGAAGTCTTCTGCAGACAGTG
Organism: Leucoraja erinaceus; assembly: GCF_028641065.1. Taxonomy (NCBI): domain Eukaryota; kingdom Metazoa; phylum Chordata; class Chondrichthyes; order Rajiformes; family Rajidae; genus Leucoraja; species Leucoraja erinaceus. The sequence continues at coordinate 20,496,869 of NC_073381.1, read as the reverse complement.
GTCATTGACAAATCCTTGCCTGACTCCTGAAAAGTGTTTCTGGTCTGTAGGACAGGTGTTCGTGGATTTATTATAGAGAGAATTCTTCTGTCATCAGCTGTGGAGGTCTTCCTTGGCCTGCCAGTCCCTTTGCGATTAATAAGCTCAGCAGTGCTCTCTTTCTTCTTAAACAGTTGGTTTTGGTAAGCCTAATGTTTGGCTGATTTCTCTAACAGTTTTATTCTTGTTTCTCATTCCCATAATGGCTTCTTTGACTTTCATTGCCACAACTTTTGTCCTCATGTTGATAAACAGCAATAAAAGTTTCCAAAGGCGATGGAAAGACTGGTGGGAAGATTAGGTGCTGAGAGCTCTCTTATACCTGCATTAAGAAGGAATTTAAACACACTGTGAAGCCATGTGTCCCAAACATTATGGTGCCCTGAAGTGGGGGGGACTGTATAAACACAGCTGTAATTTCTACGGTGAAACCAAAATGTATATAATATCCTTTAATAGGATAAAAACCCATTAATGAGTAGTTTTAAGGACGTATGGAAACACGAGACTGAAGTTGCTGGAATGGAGCAAAAAAAGAAGTTGCTGGAGGAACCCAGCAGGTCAAGCAGGAAGTGTGGAGGGAAATGGACAGTTGATGTTTCAGGTCACGAGGCTTCATCTGAACTTTCCATGAACAGATCCTGCCTGATGTGCTCAGTTTCTCCAGCAACTCAATCTTTGGTTTGTATATATAAAAGTTGTGTATATAAAATACCTTACGGCAAATAAATTAAATAGGAGAGAATGTTGATTCATTCTGTTCATTTTTTGAAATGAAGAGGCATAAACCAGGTAAAGAGGAACCCAATGCACAATTAAATGAGCTGATAACAGTTGCTGAATGAACAGTTGATTATTCCTCATTAAATTCAGATGCAGGCAGGAAGACTAAACAATTGATTTTCATCCAAAATAAGATCACCATCAATTGCTGTTTATCACTAGCTATGGGCAAGTCAGACACTGAAAATGCATCTATTGATTGCTTGGTTGGATATAAACTGCATTTGAGAAGGAAATTATGTTTTTTAAACGCTGTTCTCTTAGATGTTCAGGATTCATTTTTTTAGACCTTGTCTATCAATGAAGAAGTCAAAGCGAAGTGGAGAAATGTGAAGTGCAGCAAAAGCTCATTTGATGGATTCCTGAGATGAGGTGGCTGTGTTAATGAGAGTAATAAAACTGCCATCATAGGTGCATTAATGGATAAGTTTGTGAGAGAGAACAGTGGATGAAGTGTGGTAGGAAGGCCAGGGTGGTGCATCGTAATTGGAAAACCTTTTGAGCCAAAAGATGGGTCACTTGCAGAAGATATTTCTTGTTAAATGTATTTCTTGTTATCGTCTGTCAGCAACTAGATTCAAGTCGAGAACCATCTTTCCCACATAAATTGTCTAATATTATCATAAACACAGCCCCATTCTCTGTCTCTTTTCACTTTGCTTTCATTGCCATTTTCACTCCATCTTTAATTAGGAAATTGACTAATCTGACCGAAACCACCAATTTTGGCAAATCTTAAAGTGATTTGGCAGCTTGAGGAGAAAACGTTTGCGCATTTTTCGCTCAACCTCAGCTATGTAGAGCAATTGTTATGTAATTTTCGCACACTTCCTCCAATTGGTCTCAACTTTATGCAGTAAAAAAAAACATTCCTCATTGCTCCATTATAGTTTTGTTGCAATGGAACTTCATTTGAATTGATTTATTTTGTGCTATGTGTAAATTTATTTTTCTCATTCCAACCTAGATTTGGTTTGGAATCTTGCCCCCGAAACAAAGCGTAACATTTATCTTGTGCATACAATTGTTGACCACAGTGAAGTGTGTCAAGTCAAGTCAAGTCAAGTTTATTTGTCACATACACATATGAGATGTGCAGTGAAATGAAAATGGCAATGCTCGCGGACTTTTGTGCAAAAGACAACCAAACAAACTATAAACACAATCATAACACACATATTCTTTTACATAATAAATAATGGAAGGAAAAACGTTCAGTAGAGTTAGTCCCTGGTGAGATAGGCATTTACAGTCCGAATGGCCTCTGGGAAGAAACTCCTTCTCAACCTCTCCGTTCTCACTGTATGGCAACTGAGGCGTTTGCCTGACCGTAGCAACTGAAACAGTCCGTTGCAGGGGTCTCTCATGATATTGTTGGCTCTGGAGTTGCACCTCCTGATGTATAGTTCCTGCAGGGGGGCAAGTGAAGTTCCCATAGTACGTTCGGCCGAACGCACTACTCTCTGCAGAGCCTTCTTGGAGGCAATAATGGTAAATGTGTAATCTGAGCGTGAATCGTTATTCGTTTGGCAAGAGCTGTAAGCTTAATTGTGTATTGCTTTGTTCTGGCAATAATCAATGAACATGTAAAATAAATTAGTTGGTCAAACAGCCAGGAAACAAGCTCTCTGAGCCTTGCTGCTGGCTTGGATGTAAACAGATGCAGCAAGTTGTTTAAAGGGTTAAGTGAAAGCTTTCACCATGAATGATGCTCTACATGAGGTTTCTAACACCATACTTCATTGAATCAGCAATCCTTGAACCTGATAAATTGTGCCTGAGCCCTCCAGTTAATCCTGTCATGCTTCTTATAAATCAGTGTGTGGATCTAGATTGCACAAAGTGATTAGTTGTAGGCGTTAGGTTATTACTGGAGATCATGAAGTGCGATTTTTTTTTTTTTTGTCCACACCTGACACACTGATCAGCAAGTATTGCCTGCAGTTAAAAAACAGCGATGTACTCCTGAGTTAATAAATGAGCTGGCTTGCTTGTTATTTCAGTATTTTGGTAAATTGCCTGTAGCTCTAGTTCAATTTTCTGGGCAACAACTGTAAACTCATTGAGCATCTGTTAAACGGGGGTGTTTGAAATTTCAACCATGTATATAATCTCTAGGCTAGATTCTTTCTAAATCAAGTAAAGGATAATTACAAGCAGTAACATTGATCAATTTAGTAAACTGCCTTTCAAATCAAATTATCTTTAATTACAAAGAAACATGACCCCTTAACAACCTGGAGAGACAGTTTGTTTTAAATATTGTATTGTGTGTGTAAAATAAGAACACAGGAGTTGGGATGGTGCAGCTGTAGTTGTTGTTGCCTTACTGCGCCAGAGACCCGGGTTCGATCCTGACTACGGGTGTTTTCTGTGCAAAGTTTGTACGTTCTCCCTGTGACCACATGGGTTTTCCTCGCTGCTCCAGTTTCCACCTAAGTCCCAAAGGCATACAGGTTTGTAGGTTGATTGGCTCTGGCAAAAAATGTAAATTGTCCCTAGTGTGTAGCATAGTGCCAGTGTATGGGATGATCGCTGGTCGGCGTGGACTCAATAGGCTGAGGGGCCTGTTTCTGTGCTGTAATTCTAAAGTAAAGTGAGCCAACAACTTACCAACCATTTAGTTAAACACAGTGCTGGAGTAATTTAGTGGTTCAGGCAGCATCTGTAGAGGGAATAGATAGACAATGTTTCAGAGATCAGGACCCTTCTTCAGATCATGGTAGATTACATGCTGAATAAATATCTATCAATCTCAGTCTTGAAATGTTTCATAGATCTGCAATCTTTGCAGACTATGGGGGGGGGGGGGGGGGGGGGGGGGGGGGGGGGGGGATGCCCCTTTTCTTCTACTTCATGTAACACAAAGTCTTTCTTGATTTCACTCCCATTATCTCACTACCTGATTTCCTGATTAGAGAGAGGTTTTACAAGCTAGGACTTTATTCCTTGGAGAGCAGGAGCCTGAGGTGTAACCTTATAGAGGTGTATAAAATCGTGAGGGGTATAGATAGGGTGAATGCATAGTCTTTTACCCAGCGTAGGGGAATCAAGAACCAGAGGACCTAGGTTTAAGGCGAGAGGGGAAATATTTTATAGGAACCTGTGGGGCAACTTTTTCACACAGGGTGGTGGGAAAATGGAACGAGCTGCCACAGTTTAGGCAGCTACTTTAATATTTAAGACATTTGGACAGGTACATGGATATAAAAGGTTTAAGATATGGGCCAAACCCAGGCAGGTGGGACTCGTGCAGAGGAGGCCGGTTGGGCCGAAGGGCCTATTTCTGTGTTGTATGACTCCTCACCCTATCTCAATAATATTAAGTGTAACAAAGTAGTAAAAACATGCCTCCAATTTTGGGATGGATCAATGGACACATTTAGAAACCTGCACTTCAACAGAAAACCACACTGGTTCCTGGTTAGGTTGTTACTGATCCTCAAATGTAGACGGTGCAAACAGCTGAGAAATCTCACTATCAGACTATAATGGTAAAGTGTGTCCCTATTTATACCTTGCTGCTTGTGGCCACCAAAAGAGGGGAATCCTCTTACGTTGGGAAGATGCAGAAGGCAAAGTGGCAGCAGATGTGGTATTGAGTCTGAAGACGGGTCTCGACTCGAAAAGTCACCCATTCCTTCTATCCAGAGAATGCTGCCTGTCCCGCAGAGTTACTCCAGCATTTTATGTCTTTCTTTGGTATCAAGGAAAGCAGTTTCAGTTCAGTTTAGTTTTCAGTATAGTATATTGTCATGTGTACCAAGGTACTGTGAAAGGCTTTTGCTGTTTGCTAACCAGCCAGCGGAAAGACAATACATGATTACAATTGAGGCATTCGCAGTGTACAGATACATAAGGGAATAACGTTTGGTGCAAGGTAAAGCCAGTAAGTTCCGATCAAAGATAGCCCGAGGCTCCCCGATGAGGTTGATAGTAGTTCAGCACTGCTCTCTAGTTATGGTAGGACGGTTCAGTTGCCTGATAACAGCTGGGAATAAACTGTACCTAAATATGGAGGCGTGCGTTTTCATATTTCTATACCTTTTGCCCGATGGGAAAGGAGAGAAGAGGGAGTGGCCAGGGTGCGATTTGTCCTTGATAATGCTGCTGGCCTTGCCGAGGCAGCATGAGATATAAATGGAGTCAATGGAAGGGAGGTTGGTTTGTGTGATGGTCTGGGCTGCAATTTCTTGCGGTCTTGGATGTAGCTGTTCCCAAACCGAACTGTAATCATCCCGATAAAATGCTTTCTACAGTGTATCTCCAGAAGATGGTGAAGGTTGTTGGGGACATACCTCTTGAGTGGAGATGAGGAAGAATTCCTTTGGCCATGGAGGCCAAGTCATTGTGCATTTTAAAGCGGCATTTGACAGGTTCTTGATTAGTAAGGGTGTCAAATGTTACGGGGGAGAAAATGGGGTTGAAAGAGAAAAATCTTACATATCCATTCTTTCTCTTTGAAAATGGGACAGAAAATAATTTTCTATTGTAAGCACATTTAAAAAGCAGTTGAGAAGGTCAGCCAGTGATACTGCTACAACTTGGTGCCCTCTTCATAAAATACTTGGTTTAAGGTTTGGCCGCAATGTAGAAACTATCTTTCATTTACAAAATGAACAAACAACAGAATGAGAACCGCTGATGGAGTTTGGAACTAAGCTATTTAACCAAGAATAACCACTATTTGACCTCCAGTGGGTGTTAGGTTAGTTGACCTTGGGTGAATTGCAGTCAAATTTGTATTAACTGCCCTCTGAATTGGCACCCCCACACAAATCTTTCAAATTTAGCTAGAGGCCTCTCAAGGGGGATGACGCTGGCAACATCCAGTGTAAATAATATTTGTGGTTACAATCTACAGATCAGCTTTAAACAATAGTAACGTAAATCACGCTTTACAGAAGGATAAATTTGGTCAAGTCGTTAGAGTGCTCAATCTGTAGTTCATGTGAAAATATGGAAGGAGCACAAATAGATCCTGGTGCAAATGCCCTGCAGGTATAGCTACATTTCTATAATGAGAAAAAAGTTCCTAAAGAGCTTGGCAGAGAGAATACTAGAAGGTTTTTCCCTGCCTGAATAGTCTAGAACTTGGGGTGTAACCACAGCATAAAAAAGATTTGCTTCTTCACTTCTTAGTCATTATTTGGCATTCTCTATTCCTGAAGACTGTAAATGATTGTGGTTGCGTATTTGAAGCTGGAATCAATAATTACGGACACCAGGGGAATGGCAGGATATGAAGATTGGGCAGGAAAGTGGAGTGATGTGGAAGTTCACCCATGATCTCTTTGACTGGCAGAGTTCTTGATGGACCAGATGGCTTACTCTTCCTATTTCTTCTGATCTTATGACCTTCTATGTTTAAAATTTCAAATGGTCCAGGTGTATTTGAGTGCCGGATGGAAGTTGGTGGTGAAGTGGATGAAGTCAGTCAGTTGTGTGTGGGTTCAGGAGGTAGCACCAATGCAATCGTCGATTTAGCGGAGGTAGAGGTCGGGGATGGGGCCCTGGTACGTCTCGAACAAGGATTGTTCGACATACCCTACAAAGAGGCAGGCATAGCTGGGGCACATTGATAGCTGATTGTTGGGTGAAAACGGGTGATGTATCGGGTCGAGACCTTTCTTCAGATATAAATGCAAGTTGTTGTTTATTTTTTACTACTTTTATATCTGCAAACAGTTGCCTGAGGTACTTCTGTATTCTCCCTGTACAACCAGTGTCCTATTGTCTTTCTGTCAATGCATTTCATGGCAGGGAGTCACTTAGCACCACAAAGTAATTCCCCAATCTACAAGACTCAAACTAAGAGCTTGATACTCTTTGCACGTAGTACATCGAGCACACGGCAGCCCCATTGCACTATCATTAACTATCTCCATTGCACTAACTTCAATAACTATCCTAAATAGCTGTTCGCTCCATGAATGGTTGCAGTATTTACCATTTACAAAATGCATTGCACATACTCGCCCAAGTATTTCAACAGCCCTTCCTAAACCAATGGCTTCTACCAACAAGGGTAAGGAACACCATCACCTGTAATTTCCTTTGAAGTTTCATGTTCAGTGAGGAAATACAAAGTCCAGTCCTTCGTTATTGCTGGATCTAACCTCCCCATTAGCACTGTGCAGGTATCTTGAACGGTACAACAGTTCAGGGAGGCAGCTCCTCACTGCCTTCAAGGGCAATAAGGAACAGGCAATCAATGCTGGCCTTGCCAAAGACATCCAGATCTTGAAAACGACTTTAAAAACCTCCACCCTCTTCTTAGATATACATCTTTCTTTTCTCTTTAAACTACAGAACCATAATCTTTTTCAATGCATTGACCCTATTTCCCCGCATCCAGAATGCATCCACAGCTAATGAACTGTATCAGAATTAGTCTGGCTTCAGCGACTGAAGTGAAACTTTAGAAGATTGAAGCTAAGATGTAAATGATTTTAAACTGACCAGGAATGCAATTGTGCAGCAGGCAATTCCAACACAGAATATTGCATCTTAGTGTACACAGTGAGCTCCAGTTACTGCACTTGCAGATGTACGTTGGAAGCCTGAAGCCGCATTATAACAGGTTGAATGTTATCTGGATTGCTCTCCACTACTTTTCCCCACAACTGCCTATCAACTGGAGAAAATTTAAATAATGAATCAGTGTATGACGATATACTCTAACACTTGGGTTAAGAAGGTCCTTGTGACTAAGAGAACTGTTTGTGTAATTACAAGATAAGGGCTGACAGCTGTTACAATTGCAATGATTAATGATCCTGTGATATAAATTCCCTGCTTGATTCTGCATCCATTCTCTAACCTCTACTGAAGTCTTTCTGCACAGAAAGCACAATGACAGTGCTAGAATTCACGATGCTTGGAGTATCAACTGAATCAACATTACTTGTCAGCGTGGAAATTATTGAACCTGATATAACTTTTTGGCAAACTATTTGCTAATTTTCTTGTGGTTTTTAAATTATCTCTCTCGAAGCACAGAGAGGCCGATTTGCCCAAGTGCCTGGTTACCTCTTTGCTAGAGCTAACCATGTTTTAGTCGGCTCATTTCCCATAGTCCTCTCAAATTATCCCCTTCAAAGATTAATATCCACGAGAGAACTGGATGAATAACAAATATACACCAAAAATGCTATTTAAAATTTATTGAGTCTACATCGGTTTTGAATAAATGCCTCGCTTCTGTTCACATTGTCCCTCATCTCTGATGCCTCTGTATCAACTGTGACTGACTTGGTTGCATTTCTGCATCAGAGGTTTGTAGGCTGCCCAGTAGCACAGACAGTAGAGCTGCTGCCTCAATTTTAACCTCACATAGTGTGTGCAGTGTTTGCGTATTCTCCCTGTGAACAAATGTATTCCTTCTGGGTGCTCCAGTGTCCTCTCACATCCCAACGATGTGACAGCTAGTAGGTTACTTTGACCACTTTACGTTGCTGTGGGTGGGCATATGAGGGGTAGAACCTCTGGGGTGTGTAGAGGAGGTGTTTGTAGGAATATGGAGGATAGGTTACTGGGAATGGCATTGCTCCAAGCCAGCATAGACTTGATGAGCTGAAATTTAATTATTGTAAAGAATTATGGAAATCACCATTCCACGGACATCTGTGTCAAAAATCTAGGTTGACATAATTGCAGAACAGAAGCACCGTTGCACGTCCGAGGTAGGGTCTTTCAAATTAGTTATTCAATTGTGGTCCAAACTGCACATAAAACAAAATGGATGCCATCATCTAAAAGGGTTTTATAGAATACTAGACCAAGTGCAGACCCGTTGGGTCTGCTCCCCCAATGGTGTGATCCCCCAACCTAATATTCCACCATGCACCCGTCTCCTCCAATGGAACTGAAGCCGTTCTCAAAAGTAAGATTCCAGCACTGCCCTGCCTCTTTAAAAAAAAAATCCCTGCCTGCTGCAGCAGTGAAAAGTTCAGTGTTCCTGTCTTGCAACATTGTTTCGAAGTGTGTTGGAAGCTGAGGAAGGAGCAGCCGTCAACGAATCAAAAGGCAGGAAGGGATCCGTACTGCAGGCGGACGGACAGATTTGAGTTTTATATATATATAGATATGGTATGGAAGCAAGTTCTTCCGTCTTATGCTTGTCAAGCCCATCCCTTTTTCCACATCTAAATCTAGCAGGGTAACACTATTCCTCTCTCCTCCATGGGTTCATCCATCCTTCCACAAAAAGCATCCTTGCTATTCACTTCAACAACTGCCAGAGTTTAACAATCTCATCACTCTGGGTAAATAAGTTTAATATCATCTATATAATTAAAACTCTGATCTTGACCACTTCCTGTTGCACTGCATTTGATTTTAGAAAAAAACGCTACCACTTACGGCTGCGATTTTTGGCCATCCTATTCAGAGTCCCCTTCCGCTGGGCAGTACAAGAGGATTTTTTCCATTGATGAAAAATAAAAGACTTATTAATGTTTAAAAAATCCTGTCAATCACGTCATGAAGGCCACGCCCCTTCCAGAGGGACTATAAAAAACGGAAGTGTGGGGGTGCCTCAGTTCTCTGCAAGATGGGGGAGCGAGAGGTCGTGACTCTCAGTCTGAGCTGTGACTAATACTGAACACATGTCTACTAAACTGTGAGTGGTGTTACTGACCTGTGAGGGCCCTTAATGTGGTTTGAAAATGTAGTTTGAAAATGCAAAAGTGTTTTGGTTTGAAAATGCAAAAGTTGCCTTTGGATTGAAAATGCAAAAGTTGCCTTTGGGTTGAAAGTGCTAATGTTGCCTTTGGGTTGAAAATGCAAAAGTTGCGTTGCCTTATTGAAAAATGGTGTTGCCTTCTATATAATTAAAAGTATAATCTTGACCACTTCCTTTTTGCGCTGTATATTGATTTTAGAAAAACGCTACCATATACGGCTATGATATTTGGCCATCCTACTCAGTCCCTCTCTGCTCATCAGGTGCTGAGGATTTTTTCCATCAATGAAAAATAAGAGCTATTAGTGTTTTAAAAATGTTGAGATTCTCTCTCCTGTCAATCACGCCATGAAGGCCCGCCCCTTCTGGTGGGGGGAGGGACTATAAAACACGGAAGTGTGGGTGTGGCTCAGTCTCTGCAAGATGCGAGAGGGAGAGGTCACAACTCTGTCTTTGGTGGCCCTGCACCCTGCTTGAAGTGGCCCTGCACCCTGCTTGAAGTGGCAGGAAACTGCACTTGAATTTGGTGGCCCTGCTCCCCGATTGAAGTGGCATTTCAAGGAATATGTGAGTCAACTGCCAGCCCACCAGCCGTGAGTGAGTGAGCTGCCAGCACAACAGGCTTGAGTGACTGAACCACCAGCCCAAGCTCCCCCCCTCGGGGACCCAACGGGTCCCACTTAGTCTAGTCATATATATTTCCTCCTTGTACTGTGCTCTTCTTTACAAGTTGAGACACTGTCACTGCATCTACTGTAATAAAAACGTTCAGAATTGTAAAAACTTCAAGAGAAAAGAGACCCAGCCTACTATTTTTCCTGATATTTATATCCCTCCCCTTTTATAGAATCATCCATTTACATTTTGCACCTGCTCCAAGGTTCGGTAAATGTTAGCATGACCTACAGATATTTCAATTCTGTTCCTCTGGGAATAAACAGCAGTACTTTATTTAGTGTTATTAAGTGGCCTTGGTGAACTGTGATACCACTCTCAACAAATCAGTATATGTGCACTCCCAGCTCCCATTGCTCCTCCATGTCACTTGGATTTTACTTGCCAAGTGACCTGCCTATTCTTCCTGCAAAAATGTACCATCTTGCATAACCTTTACTGAACTTCATTTGCCAATATGCCCATTCTGAAAATGTATCTATGTCCTGCTGTGACTCATTGCCATCCTCCTCACAATTATCATTACTGCATCCTGACCAGATTGACCTCCACAAATTTTGAAATTGTGTTTTTGATTGGAGTCTAAATCATTGACCACCCACAGACTATCCTGTGGAGTTATTTTTTCACTCCCACTCTGCATTCAGTCCTGAAGCCAGCCTGCAATCCATTCTGCTCTCCATCCTCTGACTCGGCATTCTCCTGGCTGATAAATTACTCTTATGGGTGTAAAGGTTTTTTGTGAAAGTCTGGATCAGTTGTATCTTCTGAATTGCCATTGTACACTCTGTACCTCAAAGTTGGTTAACCAAGAATTTTACTTTTGCAATGTCTACTCATTCATTATGGCATTTGTATTTCAATATGATTCTGTTTTCTCGTGCAGTGGGATTCTATTATCATCTACTACCAATGTCTTGCTGATGGGTTCATAACTCCTTGGACATATTCTATTCTCCCTTCTTAAATACAGGTTATGTTAACTGCCATTTCTTAGTGTCACTTTTTGAAGGCAATCAGAGGCTTATCCCTGGCGTCTAATCAAACTATCCACTAAACGTTAATATGTTTGGTACTACAGTGATGTTTGAGAGAACTAGGGTACAATTGGCTGCTATGTTTTTTATCCATTCAAACACGGATGCCTGGTCTGGGGCTACTGCACCACCATGCCATCCTAATTGAGTGGCATTCCAGATGCCAGGCCAGTCTAGCATCTGGTGCTAAATATGTTAGTATCGTTTGATGACAAATTGTGGGATTGGGTTTGTAATTAATTATTGGGATAGATCGAGCTCATCCAAAAAGCAGCGAGATCAGTGTGATCCAAACTGCACCTCTCTGTCAGTAAGACAAGTGTATCTAGGGAGTCTGAAAAACAAAGAACAGAAATTAAGTAACATAGGAGAGAGAAGCAGAACCTTCTACTTATCTTGGCTGTTCTAATTAATTAGGTGACAGTTTGATCTGCATCTACTTTTCTTCCATCTTTTGATCCTCGAGGCAGACAAATTTAAAAAAAAAAATGTCTTTAAAGATGCATTTTGATTTTTGTATTCAAATCCTTTATTTTTTGGCAGGAGGGGGAAGGAGGATGATGGGGTGACAATTTGTCCATTCATAGGCTCAAGCAAATAGCTTCCTAAAGCTGAGCTGCTACAACACAAACTCAATTATAGCGATTTCCTTACATCCAGTGGTGAGAAAAAAAAAAACTTTGATCCTAAAAGACAACCCATCTTTTGAAAGAGCATTTCTGTGGAAAATGTAATTTAAACCAACATGGAATATATTTTGTTGCTGGCCAGAATTTAAAGGTCCATTTTGTAAACTGAAAGACACCTTGGTACAGATTGGTTTGATGTGCTGCCTCCATTAGAGACTGAATTTCTTGTGCTTACTGGAGTGTGGGGTGCATGCGTCAATAGGATTCCAGTAATGCTAATATTCGCTAGTTCTGAAGATTAACTGCTGCCTCTATAGTTTTTGTATGGTTTATGTGAAACATCGATGTCTGCAAATATTGATTATTTTATTTCCCTTCTAATGATGCTGTGATTGTTCCACACCCACTTTCCTGATGGCAGTAACTCCTGGCTGCAGAAGCTGTCAGAGTAATGTTGTTCTTAGGATCCCTTCCATTGGGCAGTGTAATGGTGGGGTTAGTGCTTGCTTTGGTCAGCACGAGACAGTGGTGGCAAGAATGTGTCCTTGAGGAAGCAGAGCATGCAGCTGTTTGAGCTTGTCCTGTCATACCGTGGATGATCGATATCTTACATTTATTTGCTTGTTTTCCATATTCTTAACTATAGAAACAAGTCTTGGAAGTTCCCATTATCTTCAGCATACAAAGCCTTAAGGGGTCATGTTCCACATTTCTACAGCCTTGTGTAAAAATAATTCCTTATTTCACTACTTGATCAGACTCCGATTTCCCCATAAAATTCCATGCCATTGCTCTGTCAAACCCCCTTGATTGTGTTTACCTCTGCAATTAGTGCAGGTTCAACCAGGGATCTGAACATGCTAAGCATCAGTTTCTCCCTTTCAAACTCCAACCTCATGAATTTCAAAAGTAGAATAGTATCTCACCAGAACAGACCCTTCAGCCCACAATGTCTGTAGCAAACATGCTAGGTTCAACTAATCTCCTCTGCCTGCACAAGATCCATAGCCTTCCATTCCCTGTACATCCATCTGCTGATCTAAAAGCAGCCTCCACCCATCCCTGCTGGCATATGCCAGGTACCCACCACTCTGTAAAAATAATTTGCTTGCTGCACCGTGCATAGCCATTTCTCTGTTGTCAGTGATGTATAATAACATCTCACCATGCATGGAGACATTTTGTGCACAAGCTTGCCAGCGCCCACTTTGTGTTGCTTGCACACATTGTGCATTTGGGAGACTGATGGGCTGTGTTTGCAAGTTGCTGAGGGCATCTTCTGCCATATGGGATCTCAGTTCACGATCACATTTCTGGCTTGAGAACGATCAATAACCTGAACAGTTCACAAGACTGGAACCTTACCGTAAATGGGATGGGCCTCAGTACAAGTTAGTTCTTAAACACATCTCATGCCTCATTCTTGGCTGTGCTGTGTGTCAGGTTCAGGGTTCCGGCCCGTGAGCCTAAAAAACGTATCAATCTTTATAAGCAAGTACAGCAGCAAGACCTACTGGTTATCGATGGATTGCTATTGAACATGGAATATATTCCTCCACTTCATCCTGGCAAGTAAACATTTCCCACAAACTTTTCAACCATCCTGGCTGGCCAGACGGTGAATGAGCATTTTAGCTGAATGTTGTCAGCCACGAACCAGCCAGTCTACCGCCACCTGCATGCCAGTGGACAGATAGATGTCTTCTCATGAATATCTGTTGATGCAGTTTCCTTTCTGTTCCAGGGGTTGGTACGAGGAACTACTATCGGAAGATTGGTTATGAATTGGAAGGCCCCTACATGGTCAAGCATCTGAATTGAGCTCTTCCCCATCCCTGGAGTTGACAAGCACAGTGCTGTGTGAAGATCCCAATCACAGGCAGTGGTTTAAAAAAAAAGACTGTTACATCACCACAGGATAAGTGCAACGCTTTGCATCTGATCCCATCGCTCCTGGTTTATGAGTACACTGATTATTATACTGCTTTAGTTAGCAATGTATCTGCAATGGAGGGGTATACTGATTATTTATTAATCCAACACAGTCCCACAGATCAGATATATGATGTACCTTGTTGTCTTTGTAGTCAAAAGGTGGTATCCAACTTACCTCGACACAAACAGTGGATGTAGGGACAGAAGACAGAAGTCCTCTTCTTTCCTGACCAAAAGCAATTGGTGTGTCCAATTATCAAATAATTGCAGCCACTGGAGATGCATTTAGATGTGGATCATTTCCTTGATTAAAAAAAAAAACAATTTCATAACTTTTTTTTCCCTTTCTGTGGTCGTTGGTTCTACTTCCTCAATCTTGAACGAGTATCCTTTTCCTATGGTTATTGCCTGCAGTTGCTGAGATGCTCGTCAGTCTCCCCACCTTGTTGGGCTGCAGCAAATGCGGCGTTTCCCCAGCTGCGAGCAAAACTAGAAAACGTTGGATCTCCAGCAAAACTGCCTCAGTAGGCCGCGGCAGGAGTTCTACTCTGACTAATCCCATGACAGTGTAGTTGATCCTGTAACAGCAGGTTCTGGTGGGAGATGCCCCGAGCTATAACACTGTTCAAGGGCAAAGTGTGGATGTTTATGGGCAAATTACATAAATTTGCCATTTATTCGCATCAGAAAATTCTGTAAATGAACTGGGTGCTTAAGTTTTCTATTTAATAAAAATATTCTCAAATATTAATTTTGCTCTGAGATTTAATCTGCAATCTTGGTGATTTGTAACTGGCAATTTACATACACACATTGGCACTTGGCCAGCACTGACAGGGGTTAATGTTGGTGACTGCTGACATAGTACAGAACTATATAGCCGTGCAATTTCAAATACTGTCGGAACATTTAAGATTCATTTGGTTTCTACTTTTATTTGTTATTTACTTTTGGAGGCGATTCCTTCAGCTTGCTGTCTATTACATTCCACTAAAACTGCCCCAGATGACCAACGAGTTTCACTGAGCACTTGGGTTGATAAATATGTCTCTTATTCGATATCACTATGCACATTTGCTTCCAGCAAGGCAATCTGTCCAAAATCTCATGCACTCAACAGTTTTATTGTAAAATAACTACACCAAAGAAAGGGAAGCCCATTTATCACATTAATTCGCTCAATGGAAAACAAAGTAACAAAACAGGGAACTGTAAGAATGAGATGCTAAATTTCCAGTAAGAGACAGAATAATGATATTCAGGAGGGTGTAACAGTCAACCTACATCAACAACCCCTGGAGATATGAATCTCTCCCCCCCCCCCCCCCCTTGAAGATTGAATTAAAACTCTGGCCAGAGAGGGATGGGATAGTATAAGAGGTATAAATTAACTTGGCAATTTGGTGAGATATAAAGAATATCAAAAGACCACATTAACTGGGACAGGGGAAAATAGAGAAATTTGCAAAGTAACTACTCTTAATACATTGTGATGAACAATGTGGGCCATTAAACTGATCACAGGAGGGAATGATACAATGATACATGGTACAATTTATTTGGTGTCATTTGAACCTCATTGAGGTTCAAACAAAATTTGGTTTCTGCAGTGGTACATACAAGAAAAAGAACCAAGACACAACACAATTTACACAAACATCCATCACAATGAATCTCCTCCTCACTGTGATGGAAGGCAAAGTCTTATCTCTCCCCTGCACTCCTCATTCTCCTCCCGATGTCAGAGTCAAACCCCCCGGCGGCCGATGATAAGTAAGTCCCGCTGCCATTAAAGCCGCGCCGGGCGATGCACGGCCGCGCTCCGGGCAATGCACGGCCGCGCACCATGTCTTGGAGCCCCCGGCGGACGCTAGCAAGCCCCATGGGCATTTAAAGCCGCGCCGGGCGATGTAAGGCCCTGCTCCAGGTAATTTTCAACCCCACAACTCGGGCGGGAGAAGTCGCCGTTGCGGAAACCCCGAAAAGTGGTCTCCCACCAGGGACCCGCGGGCACCCGGTGTTACCGTCCACCAAACCTGTGGCTGGAGCCTCCAAATCTCCGGGGTCGGGCCACCACAGCTCTCCACGCTCCAAACTCGGCCAGCTCCGCGATGGTAACTAAGTCTGCAGGCTCCGCGACTGGAGCCCCAGGTCGTTCCGGTTGGAGGCCACCCATGGTGCTAGGCCCCAACGAGCACCCCCCCCCCCCCCCCACACACGTACCCAGTTTTAAAAAAAAACACTATAATACTACATTCAAACGAGACAAAAAATAAAAAAGACAGATGGACTGCAAAGGCCACTGCGACGCGAGTCAATAGATATTGGATTAATATTCTTTTTTTTTTGTATTTAATTTTTTATTATTGGAGATAGGTACATGATCTATTACATCTATTACATCATTATTACATCATTTTTAAATTGATAATATTGTCAGTTATTATTACATTGTCTCCAATACTTTTTGCATTTTTCTTCATTTTTTTTTTATAACTAGATAGGGCTAAAGGGATAGATGAAATAGAGAGAGGGAAGAAGGAAAAAGAAAACTAAAATAAAAAATAAAAAAAGGAAAAGGAGTGAAAGAGGTAGTTGAAGAAGAATGGAAAAATTTGTTAAAGTTTAAAAACATCATTCGAGATATGTTCGTACATTTCGAAGTATAGCATTTCATCCAATCTTTAGTCCGGGTGCTAGTCAGGTTCCTGTGCTGAACTATTCTGACCCTTTAAATAATCAATAAAAGGAGACCATGTTCCAACGAATAATTCCTGTTTATCCAACAGGGAAAATCTGATTCTTTCCATGTTTAAGGTCTCCGTCATTTCTATAATCCACATTTTGATTGTGGGGGCCGTAGGGCCTTTCCAAAATTTTAGGATTAATTTTTTTCCTGTTATTAAACTGTAATCGATAAAGTTTCTTTGTGTTATTCTAAGTGTTTGATTTGATTCTAATATTCCGAGTATTATTAATTTTGAGTTGGGTTCCAGTTGTGTGTTGATTACTTTGGATATTATACTAAAAATATTTACCCAAAATTTTTTAATTTTTGTACAGTTTGTAAACATGTGCGATAACGTAGCTTCTAAATGTTGACATTTATCACATATAGGTGAGATATGTTGAAAAATTTTATGTAATTTTGTTTTGGCGTAGTGTAACCTATGTATTACTTTAAATTGTATTAGAGAATGTCTCGCGTTTAGTGAACATTGATGTATGTGTTGTAGACTTTTTTCCCAAGTGTCTTTCGTTATTACCTGGTTTAATTCTTTTTCCCATGCTTGTCTGTGTAAGTCCGTCAAAGGAATGTCACTATCTAATAAGATATTATATATATAAGATATTAATTTTTCTGTATTAGGATGCTTATTCCAACATTCATCAAGAATCTCTGGGTTTCTATTTCGAAAATTTTTAGAATTCGATTTAACATAATCTCTGAGTTGAAGATATCTGAAATAATCATTTCCTCGAAGTCCATAAATCTGTTGCAACTCCTGAAATGTCAAAAAAGAGCCTTCTTTGTAAAGGTGTCCTATATTTTTAATTCCATTATTCTTCCATTGTGTAAAACCCCCGTCTAAACATGAAGGCTTAAACAATGAATTATTCACAATTGGAAGAAAAAGAGATAAGTTATCTAATTTTAATGTCTTTTTTAATTGTTTCCAAATTTTTATAGCACTAAATATTATAGGGTTTTCCTTATAAATTTTCTTGTTTAATTTAGACGTAGCAAATAATATCGAACCAATATCATAAGGCATACAATCTTCCCTTTCCAGTTTTAACCAGTCTGGTTGCTGGTCTATTTCTCCCAACCAGAAGTTCATATTTTTAATATTAACTGCCCAGTAATAAAACAAAAAGTTAGGTAAAACCAAGCCTCCATTATTTTTTGATTTACACAGGTGTCTTTTGCTTATCCTATGATTCTTATAATCCCAGATAAAATCATTAACAATAGAGTCCAATTTTTTAAAGAAGTTTTTTGCCAGGTATATCGGAATCGTCTGAAAAAGGTATAATATTTGCGGTAAAAAAATCATTTTTATGGCATTAATTTTACCAACCATTGAAATAGGTAATGTTTTCCAGTATTGGATATTCTTATGTAATTTATTCAATAATGGGGGGAAATTTGCTTTAAATAATGATGTATATATCTTAGTTACATAGATACCTAGATATTTAAATTTTTCATTTACTACTTTAAATGGGAATTGTTGTATTATCTGTTTATTATGTTCCCCTATTGGCATAATTTCACTTTTATTCCAATTTATTCTGTATCCTGAAAGTGCACCGAATTGGTTTATTAGTTTTAATAGGTTTGGGATACTAATTTCTGGTTTTGTGATGTAAATTAATACGTCATCTGCATATAGAGAAATTTTATTCACTGTGTCTTTACTGTTATACCCATATATTTCCGGATGCCCCCTAATTCTTTCTGCAAGTGGCTCAATTGCAAGTGCAAATAGTAATGGAGATAACGGGCATCCTTGTCTACACCCTCTAGATAGACTGAATTTAGATGACAGTCTTTGGTTGGTAAGTATTCTGGCCGTAGGATTTGTGTATAGCAGTTTTATCCATGTGCAAAATTTCTCCCCTAGCTGCATCTTTTCCATCACCGAAAATAAATAAGGCCATTCGACCTGATCAAATGCTTTTTCAGCGTCAAGTGAGATTATTGCTAAATCTTCATTAATAATTCTCTTGGTATATATAATATTAAATAATCTTCTTAGGTTATAATATGAATACCGTTTCTGAATAAAGCCTGTTTGGTCAGGGTGTATTAATTTATTCATCACTGTACTTAATCTACGTGCTAGTATTTTAGTTAGTATTTTTTGGTCTGTATTCAGAAGTGCAATTGCTCTGTATGATCCCGGATCTTCCGGATCTTTATCAGCTTTAGGAATAAGCGTTATTATAGATTCATTTAAGGTATCTGGGAGTTTCTGTTGGGTGTAGATATAATCATATAGTCTTTGCAAGCGTGGGCACAGCAAATCATGAAATTTCTTGTAAAATTCTGAACCTAGACCATCTGGCCCTACTGCCTTACCATTTTTAAGAGAGCCAATAGACTCCTCAATATCCTTTATCGTAATTTCCCTTTCTAATAATTCTCTATCCTTTGAATCTAAACCTTTTAAATTACATTTTATTAAAAAATCTGCTATTCCTTCTGATTGTGCTACAGTTTTAGTTGAATAAAGGTTATGATAGTATTGTAGAAATCTATCATTTATATCCTTGGGCATTTTTAATAATTCTCCTGTCTCTGTTCTAATTTTATGAATTATTTTTTCCCCTTCCATTTTTCGCAGCTGGCGTGCTAATAATTTTTGTGGTTTGTCTCCAAATTCAAACTGTAATTGTTTGGTTTTTTGATAAAGTTTTATTACTTGTTCTGAGTACATTTTATTTAATTTATATTTCAGTACAGCAATTTTATTATGTTTTAACGTAGATGGCGTTCTCGCGTTTTCTGTATCTAGTTGCTTAATTTCACTTTCCAGTGCTTTTTGTTTAATCCTGTTTTCTTTATTATAAAATGCTTGGGCAGAGATTAATGTACCTCGAACATACGCTTTGAACGTCTCCCACATAAGAGAAGCAGGTGTGTCAGGGTTGTCATTTACCTCAAAAAATATTTGAATTTGTTTAATAATATATTCCTGGCATGATCTTTCGTTCAAGATTTGCGGGTTAAGTCTCCAATATGTTTGTTTTTCGGACATTCCATTTAATTTAATCATGAATGTTACCGGTGCGTGATCTGAGATTATAATGTTATGATATTTTGAATTATAAGTAAATGGAATAAACGTAGAATCAACTAAAAAGTAATCTATTCTTGAGTATGTTTTGTGTACTGGTGAATAAAATGAATATTCCCGTCCGGTTGGGTTTTCTATTCTCCAGATATCCTTAATATTAGTGGTATTAATAAATGAATTTAAAAAAACACTTGAGTTGGATGTTGATTTTTTTTGCCTTGATGATCTATCTAAGTATGGGTCTAATGTACAATTGAAGTCTCCTCCAATTATTAATTTGTATTGTGCAAATTCAGGAATTTTATTAAATGTTTTGTTAAAAAAAGTGGGGTTATCGAAGTTAGGCCCATAAACATTTAGAAGGATCACTTTTTCACCATTTAACTCTCCAACCACTATAATATATCTGCCATCCATATCCACTATTATTGAGGAGGTCGCAAAAGGAATTCCTTTACGAATTACTATTGCTACTCCTCTTGACTTGTGGGAAAAAGAAGAATGATATGATTCAGCGATCCACTTAGCTTTAAGTCTGTGTTGTGATTCCTTTTTAAGATGTGTCTCTTGAAGAAATATTATATCTGTTTTGATTTGATTTAGGTGTGCCAATACTTTACTTCTCTTAATTGGTTCATTGATTCCCTTGACATTCCAACTACAAAATGTTATTCCCTGACCCCTTCTTGTCATGTTAGCATCTTGCATATTGCTTTTGTGGTGGTCTATAATCGGGTAGAAGGAACAACACATAGAACCTGACCCTGCTCCCAAACCTCAGATAGATGAATTTAAATTCAAATACATCATTCTTCCGATCATATCTCCTTGCCTTGGTCTTGTTTTTCCATTCAAACCTTGAGTTAAAGAAGTATTTAAAGAAAGAAAAGTGATAGGGTTGGTTAGTGTAGGGTGAAGAAAAAAGAACTACATCTACAATTAGTGTAGTTAGTGATAGCCACACTAACGTGGCTAGAATTCTAAAGACTTCCGTAGCCTTTGTAAAATGAGAAAATTCCCAGCTCCGTGCCCGAGGAAGAGGAAAGAAAAAAAAAAAAAAAGGGAAATTATATTTAACATTCAATCAACTTCTTTGGGAGTATCAAACTTATTTACCTAGTCATACTTATACCCACACAATATATATACACCTACCTACGTACACGTATATATATATATATATGTATGCATACCCACATGTATACTAGTGTCAACACGTAACCCTGCAGAAAGGTTCAAGACAGCAAAATGATTTTAAATTGAAAGATAGAGCGAAAAAAAGAAAAGGAAACCCGTCAATCATAATTATCATATAGGTTGATTTACCTCTTACATATCTTTCTATATACTATATTATGTAATTCCTTTCTTCATTTATCAAAGACTATTAGTTATTGATCATTGTTATCCATCTTATACCGTATTAACTTTTATAAGAATTAATAATGTTAATAATTTTAGTGGAAATAAGGATATTTAATAAGTATTAGTTGTTACCTATATAGTTAAATATGAATTTACATATAATAGTAATGATTAGTAACCTAAAAAGAGCTAAAACAAAAAAGAGAGAAAAGAGGGAAAAACCCTCGAAAAATCGCAGTTTTTGTCCAGTGTCCTCCATCATTTTCGATTTCCAAGTGTCTATAAAGTTCTTGAACGAATTTTAAAGGTCCTTTTAGATCTGATGGTCATCTTAGTCCTTGGCTCCTAAGGAGTGGTGTGGGTTCTTCAGTCTGTAGGCACGTTACCAACTACCTTGGCGTATTCGAGTGCTTTTTCGTGCTCTGTAAAGAAGAACACATTGGAATTGTAGGTGACTCTTAGCTTTGCGGGATAGAGTAGGCTGTATTTCAAATCCGGTACACTCTTCAATATTCTTTTGGTCTCGTTGAACAGCATTCTTTTCTTGAAGACCTCTGTCGAGTAATCTCGGTAGATGCTAAATCTCTCGCCTTCAAAAAAAAGTTGACCGCTCCGAACACTTTTCTTCATTATCTCATCAAATTCATGATCCTGTAGGACTTTTACAATAATTTGTCTTGGATGGACATCATCTTGAGTACGACGTCGCTGCGCTCTATGGGCTCGGCCGAGTAGAGGTTTGTGATCCAATTTTAGGACTGTATGTAGTAGGTCTGCCACAAAATCCCGAGTACCCATTTCCTTCTCCCTTCCTTCCTTCACCCCTACAATTCTTAGGTTCTTTCGTCTTTGACGCCCCTCCAGATCGATACATTTATCATTTAATTTGCTCACCATGTTTGTGAGGCGTTGGTTTTCAGTAAGGAGCTGATTTACTGTTTCTGCACTCGTCATCGCACATTTCTCAAGCTCGGTTAACGCTATTCTGTGTTGATCGAGTTCTTGGCGAATGGGGTCCACCTCTATTTGAGCCTTTGTTTCCACCGAAACGAGTCTGGCTTCCATCACTTCCATCTGGTCTTTGACCTCTTCCTCCCTCGTCCTCTTCCAGTTTTCAAGCATTTGTTGAACTGTAACGAGCATTTCTGCTCTAAAATCTACCTTGAAGGTGTCTAGTGATTTTTGAAATTTCTCACTAAAAGTCTTCATTTCAGCAGCCAGACAAGTCTTCATTTCAGCAGCCAGAAAGATTTTAAGATCTTCCATTTCCAATTTTTTCCCCCCTTTAATCTTCCTTGGAGGATCTTCCTGGGCCATCGCTGTAACTGAGGCCGAGGCTTCTGTAGGGCCTTCCTCTTCCATCTGGGGTCTTCCTTTAGCCGATTTTTTTGTTGTTCCACGGGGGGGGGTGTGTTGTAGCGACATACCTTAAGTCGCAGGCCTGATGACGTCACGCAGGCTGCCGTTTCAGATTGCGATCGCTGCAGGTAGGTCCCGATTTTTCTCCCGTTTTTTGTTTTCCTCGGTACGGAGCTGGTTGGCGCTGGACTTAGTTCTCCATAGCGCCACCGGAAGTCCTGATATTGGATTAATATTCGATATTGATTTAGCACATATTCAAGTGAGGCTGTGAAAAGCATCCTTGGGATATCTCATGGGTAATAAACAATGAATCGGGGACAGAGACTCAAAATTAAGGCAATGATGATGCAAGAGAGAGAAATCTCCAGGAGCAGTTTGTTTCCAATCCCTGCTTTAAGGAAGTAGTCAACAAACAATGTAGATGCCCATTAAAATCTGAAGTTTGCTCAATTCAAAATCTTTCAATATTAAAGAACAGATTACATACATCATGACTAGTCATGGAAGGCAAGCAAAAGCCAGAAAATTATAACAGGAAGATTGCATCCAACTCGAAACATTAAAACCAGCACTTTCCACCTGGACAGCCTGGCATTGTGCCGTTCCAAGAATTTTTCCTTTTATTAATTAGTTGGTTAACTGACAATATTGGTGACTGCTGGTTCAGTACAGAACTATGATTTCAAAGCAGCTTCTCAAATACTGCTAGAATGTTTAAGATTTGTTTTGTTTGTTAACCAGAGTTACATTAGTTAGCCTGATATTTGTTTTTGGAAAATTACAGATACAAGGACAACAACTTAAATGCAGTTATAAGCCATTTTGGAAATGCAGAGCTGTGGCACAACTCGATTGAAGCTTTGAAACGGTGATTAAAATACTGACAAGGGGAATATAAAAGAATGCTTTTTCAATAGATATGTAGATTGAATATTGTTGAACAGAACAAATACATACATACTTCCCTAATCAAGCCAGGGAGTGGAAGTTGTGGTCAGTTCAGTTTCTATAGCGAGTCCATACAATGTAACCCCTTGGAGACATTTCCTACTGCCTGGTACAAGATGACAGTATTGGGGGCAAATTGACCACTTCATACCTACTGTTAAGTTAAAGCTGCAAATCTTCCAGCCTGAAAAGTATATTTTTCCACAATATTCCCTTAATTGTGTTACAATTTCTCTATGGAAGAGCACATGTGGAAATTACATTTTAGAGGAGATATTGCACATAATAATCCATCAGAAAATACAAGCCGGGCTATTAAGTGCTGATTACATTCACAGGAGATGAACGTTCCAGCTATGGAACAGCACACTGCAATTCCCTCCAGAAAGTTTCTGCAATTTTAACTGCCATTGTTTAATCTGAATGCCCAAGTGCAGAGAATGAATCACTCATCGATTTACTTGGCTGCCGAGAATAGCTTGCACTGTGTGAAGGGACACTCACATTACTTTCCCGGTATCTCAAATGGACAAGTGGTTAATAGGTTTCAGTCACTGAATAAATGCTGCTTTATGTCGATCATGAAAGGTTTAACCTTCAGTATTTGAGAAAGAGTAAAATGCAAGTGAAATTCTGCACGATAATATAATTTACACACAGCCAGTCTGCAAATGAAAAAAAAGCTTACATTCTGAAGTATTTGTTCCTTCCGACTTTACCCATACTGCATTCTCTCGTTCCCTTTGCTATCCTGAATGCACAAATTAAAGTGGATCTGGTTGCTAATAACTTCAGTTTTCAAAGTTCTAAGTTTCTTCCGGAGTAGAATTATCAACCCAGAAAGCAGATATCAGGAGTGTTTAAGAAGGAACTGCAGATGCTGGAAGATCAAAGGTACACAAAAATGCTGGAGAAACTCAGCGGGTGCAGCAGCATCTATGGAGCGAAGGAAATAGGCGACGTTTCGGGCCGAAACCCTTCTTCAGACTGATGGGGGGTGGGGGGAGAAGGAAGGAAAAAGGGAGGAGGAGGAGCCCGAGGGACCTCATATTCCGCCTGGGTTGCTTGCGTCCGGATGGCATGAACGTTGAATTCTCCCAATTTTGCTAGCTCTTGCTGTCTCCTCCCCTTCATTAACCCTCGAGCGGTCTCCTCCCATCCCCCCGCCCTCGGGCTCCTCCTCCTCCCTTTTTCCTTCCTTCTCCCCCCCCACCCCCCCTCAGTCTGAAGAAGGGTTTCGGCCCCGAACGTTGCCTATTTTCTTCCCTCCCTAGATGCTGCTGCCCCCGCTGAGGTTCTCCAGCATTTTTGTGTACCCCAGCAGATATCAGGAGATCGTTTAAGGTGGAAATACTCAGCCAATGCAGCATTCCCAGAGTTGTGTCCAGTCAATGGCTTTTTAAAATCAGAATTAAGAAAATTGATGTTAAGTTGCAGAGACGGGCGCAGACAATGAAAATGTCTTAGGACAGAGACCAAGAAAGGTCAAGAGGTACAAGCAACAGTTGAGCTAATTAAGAGATGGCAGCTTGTTAACGAGAGGCGAGCTGTCTGCTCACGAGAATAGGAACCGAGTGAAACCAGGAAAAAATGGAAAGGAAGCGAGATGGGGATTCGATACATACGGGAGTGGTACAACACTGCAAAAGGTTCCTTTGGAATGACGAAAGGGAGAGGTGTTTGGTGGTGACATCATATTGACAGTGGTGTAAATTGAAGGCTGGTGTGAGGATGGAGAGTCTATCCTTGATCCAGGAGGGGCGAGGGGTGGTGAGCAGATGTGCAGAATGGAGAAGACACTTTGAGAAACCAGATGGAGAACCCTTGGTTGACCAAAAGCAAATATCAGAACCAGATAAACTGATAACAATTAAGTCTGAGTTTGTAGTGCATAACCTTTCCTGCAAGATGAAGTTAGAGAAGTGAAGAGAGGAAGTGTCAGATGGACCAGGTGAAAGTGCGAGGAGAATATAAATTGGAAGCAAAGGTGGAGAGACTCAATTCTGTACGAGAAGGGGGAGGGAGCAGACAGTCAATGTGCTGGAACAGGGTCCAAAGCAAAGACTATTACACAAAGACACCTATAGTTGTGTGTTGGATCTCCTAGCCATCCATGTGACACACATGGATCAATGCCAGTGAAGATCAGATAATAATAACATTGGCTACGTAAAGGAGGGCAATGCTGGAGAGAATGTTGTTGGACCTCTGACAGATGCAAAGTAGCCCCAGGCCATCCCCAGTTTGGTTTGGAGATGCCAGGGGATTGGATGTTTTTTCGGTGAATGTGAGGCAATGTGAACCATCAGCAGCAGAGGTGTCAGAGGAGTCATTGATCCGTGTGAAGAAACTGCACAGGGTAGAAAGAATAGTCAAGAATAGAAAGAATAGTCCAGCTGTGCCTTTTGGGGAGGAAATAGAAATAGGCTGTGTGTAGTTGGAGGACTAAAGCTAGAAATGTGGAGGAAAGATATCCAGGGATAATATCACTGATTGTCTGAAGATTATGGTCTGATCTTCACTGGCATGCGGTGGCATCAGAGAGCAGGTGAAGTCGTTTGTCACCAACAGTACCACCCTCCAGTTTTAATAATAATGTTGGGTTTAGTCCAAAGTGAGCAGAGCATTGAAAGTTGACAAGGTAATAGGTAGGAACAAGGGAGTGTTGATAAGTTGCAATTAATTGACCCAGAGAGGAGTAGAGACCAGGGGAGACTTTCAGCAACTCAGGCAACAGGAACAAAGTCAACAATTTGCAGTGAAGATGCCCAACCAAAGGAATGGACATGAAGGCAAAGGTAGTGACAGGAAAGATCATGATCATATCTGGCTTGGAGGCAGAAAGTTAATGGAGGCATTCAAGGTCAGATCCTTCAGGCCCAGAGGAGATGATTGCAAGATAATTAAAATGTGACACAGGCAGCACTGGGTCTTGTAGCATAGGAATAAGAAGCAAGATTTGCTGGATTTTTGTTTAGTAATGTCTGTTGAAGCATAATTATTCATAAGCCCACGGTGCTGGAGTAACTCAGCAGGTCTGGCAGCATCTCTGGAGAACATGGACAGGTGACGTTTTGGGTCGAAACCCTTTGTCAGAAGCATAATTATTGACCAGAACAAAGGGAAGAATTTATTTCCTTCTCATCCAACGTTGCTGCATGAATTTAAAATATATTTCCATGAAAGCATTTTCAAACCACACTTTAAAGGGCCCGATGTCACACACTGAAGGAATATGTTGTGCATGACTGAATTGCAAAGGTTGACATTTAATTAATGCACAGATGTTGGGATCTGTATTTTTGCAACCAACCTTTTGACCTGTAATCTTTCAACACAGATTGTTTCAGCTGTGTTTATCTCTGCACCTAGCATTGTTGCAATGAATTGCTGACATGGACTAATACAGATTGTTGCAAAATAGGTTCCAGAGAAAGATACTTTATTAATACCAATAATGTACTTAGGAATACTAAGCCATCTAGAGATGCACAATGAGTTACAGCAAGCGTTACTGGAAAACAAGCACCAAAGTCCATCCACCTCAAAAATGGATACACAGAGATCAAAAGAGCATCAATTATTTATTCACCCAACAGGAAAAGAGGAAAGGTCCCAGGAAGCTAGACAATAGATCAAGTACGAAGACAATTTACCACTCGGAGATGACCCGATCCCAGGCTTCTGATCAGCAGTACCGGGTGCAGTCAGCAGAACTGATGAGCTTCCTAGCGAGCCAGTGAAGTAAGTGTCTGGAACTCTGACATCCAACTTTCAACAGGGACTCTTTGACAAGAGTGGCTGTTCATAGCTCAACCTAGCCTTTTAAATCAAGTCCTTCACTTCTCTCTGGGGAAATAAGTGTTTTGAAAGTAGTCTTTGAATCAAGAATCACAAACCTGTTTCAAGATCAATGGAACTGCAGCTTGCAAGGCAAAAAAAAAGAAGAAAAAAACGATGCACCCAATACAACAATTACATATAAAAGCCAGAATCTGTTGTAATAGTCAGAATCCGTTGTAATAATACAGATGAATATTTCTTCCCATCGTTTCCAGAACTGCAGGACAGTAGCAACCTGCAATGATTGCCATTACATCCTCAGCCTTGCTCCGGTGAAAATAACCTGCTCAATTTGAGCTCCAAGACTAAAAGCGTCAGGTCGCTCCCGGGGGTTATAAGCCAACATGTCTTGCAGAAGCTTCTGGATACCTTTGCTCAGAGATCTTTTACTATTCATAGGGATTGCAAGCTCCAGGCTGGGATTCTCCATCAATGCCTTTCCCACTGGAACTAAGTGACGTCCTCGAGATAGATACATGCCTGCAAAAGTAGCCCCAAATATTCTGGATTAGTATTTAGTTCCTGTAACTATAACCGCACCCCCTCTAAAATCTACAACATGAGAATTATCATTCTCTGCCTCACATTATATCAGTTCAATTTTGCTGCTGCCCAATTGAGATTTGACATCCAACAGGAATCAGTTCTGCATCAGAACACATCAACTCCAACATTTAAACAATTCTGGTTTCTCAATTCACAAAATGTTAATTGTTACTAACTGTTACGTTGTATTTAGAGTATTGTGCACAGTTCTGGTCACCCGCTTACAGGAAGGATGTGGAGGCTTTAGAGATGCAGAGGTAACAAGATTAAAGGGTATCATCAATAAAAAGAGTGTGTACAGGTTTGGATTATTTTCTCTGGTGTCAGAGACTGAAGGGGGGCCTGATAGGTCTAGGGGCGCCTCTGCCTACAGCCTGTCCGTTTTTTCTATCTTTTTTTTAAATTTTAGTTTGTCTAGATAGTTTTGTTTGGGGATTCTTTTGTTTTTCTATGCGAGGGAGGGGAGAGGGGTAAGGGGGAACGTTTCCCAGTCGCTTACTGGCGAGGATGCGACTATTTCTCCGAATGGCGGCCTCGCCCCCCCCACCTCGCGGCCTACCAGCTAGATTGGGGCGGCCTTTCCTACCGGAGATCGAGGACCAGACCAGAGCTTCGGCAGCAGCGGAGCGGGCGATGCCTATCTGGATTGCTGTTTGAAGCTCCGGAGCGTTGGGCCGCTGCTCCAACATTGCAGGGCTGTGGTTCGCGGAGCTCCCAACGCGGGCGGCGCTGACCGACATTGCGGGGTCCCGAGGGCCGCCAGTGTTAAATCTTCGCCCGGCATGGCCTGGGGACGCCAAGAGCTGCGGACTCCAGTGGGAAGCGGCCGATTTGGAGTCCAAGTCGCTGAGGTTGGCCTCCCGTTCCGACATCAAAGTTCCAGCATCCCGGCGAGCAGGCCTGAGCGGCGGGCTGCCCGCAGCGACTACTGCGGAGGGCTCCGGAAGCCCCAACCACAGGCGAACATCAGAGGAAGATGACTGACTTTGGTGCCTTCCCTCACAGAGGGAAACCTTTGATTCTTCTGTGTGGGGATGTTTTATGTTGGACTCTAGCGTGTGTTGTGTTCTTTATTTTATTGTACGGCTGTATGGTGATCACATTTCGCTGTGCCAATTAGCACATGTGACAAATAAATGTATCTTGTATCTTGTACTATATAAAAATTAGGGAATAATAATAATTATAATAATTTTATTTATAGAGCACTTTAAAAACAAACATAGCTGCAACAAAGTGCTGTACATCACTAATCATTGACAAAAAAGTTAATAAACCAAAAATAACAATCAAAAGAAATAGTAGGAAAAGACATGTAAAATAAAGAAACATCAAAAACACCACAAACAGAAGCAAAGCCTCAGGCATGGTCAAAAGCCAGGGAGTACAAATGTGTTTTAACACTGGATTTGAAGAGACAGGGCAGACAGTCAGAACCTTTTCTCTGGGTGGAAATATCAAATACCAGAGGTCATAGCTTCAAGGCGAACGCAGCAGGGTTAAAAGGAGATATGTAGGGAAAGATTTTTTTTTCTAAACAATGGATTACACCTAGAACGGTTGGGTGGAGGGACTCAAATAGAGAAAGCTAGTAGACAGTGTGTGAGGCAGGAGGCAGAGAAGGAAAGACCCAACATGTAGGGGGAAAAGAAAAAAACAATAATAAACAGAGAATAAGAGGAGGTGGGGTTCTTAAATGTGTGAGCAGAGAGACAGAGGGGTGTAAAATGAGGGTAGAAGCAATAGGTAGCAACGTGAAAAGATAAAGTGGCAGGCAGACAAATCCAGGGCAAAACCAAAAAGGGCCACTTTTCAACATAATTGTATAAGGGGTAAGAGTGTTGTAAAAACAAGCCTGAATGCTTTGTGTCTCAATGCAAGGAGCATTTGTAATAAGGTGGATGAGTTGAATGTGCAAATAGCTATTAATGATTATGATATAGTTGGGATCACGGAGACATGGCTCCAGGGTGACCAAGGCTGGGAGCTGAACATCCAGGGATATTCAATATTCAGGAGGGATAGACAGAAAGGAAAAGGAGGTGGGGTAGCATTGCTGGTTAGAGAGGAGATTAACGCAATGGAAAGGAAGGACATTAGCTTGGAGGATGTGGAATCGATATGGGTAGAGCTGCGAAACGTTAAGGGGCAGAAAACGCTAGTGGGTGTTGTGTACAGGCCACCTAACAGTAGTAGTGAAGTTGGAGATGGCATCAAATAGGAAATTAGAAATGCGTGCAACTAAGGTAAAACAGTTATAATGGGTGACTTCAATCTACATATAGATTGGGTGAATCAAATTGGCAGGGGTGCTGAGGAAGAGGATTTCTTGGAATGTATGTGGGGTAGTTTTCTAAACCAACATGTAGAGGAGCCAACGAGAGAGCAGGCTATTCTAGACTGGGTATTGAGTAATGATGAAGGGTTAGTTAGCAGTCTTGTTGTACGTGCCCCATTGGGCAAGAGTGACCATAATATGGTTGAGTTCTTCATTAGGATGGAGAGTGACATTGGTTCTGAACTTAAAGAAAGGTAACTTTGAGGGTATGAGACGCGAATTGGCCAAGATTGACTGGCAATTAATTCTTAAAGGATTGACGGTGGATATGCAATGGAAGGCATTTAAAGACTGCATGGATGAACTACAAAAATTGTTCATCCCAGTTTGGCAAAAGAATAAATCAGGGAAGGTATCAAAGCAAAAGATGAAGCGTACAAATTAGCCAGAAAAAGCAGCCTACCAGCGAACTGGGAGAAATTCAGAGACCAGCAGAGGAGGACAAAGGGCTTAATTAGGAAATGGAAAATAGATTATGAAAAAAAACTGGCAGGGAACACAAAAACTGACTGCAAAAGTTTTTATAGATATGTGAAGAGAAAGAGATTAGTTAAAACAAATGTAGGTCCCTTGCAGTCAGAAACAGGTGAATTGATCATGGGGAACAAGGATATGGCGGACCAATTGAATAACTACTTTGGTTCCGTCTTCACTAAGGAAGACATAATTAATCTGCTGGAATAGCAGGGGACCGGGGGTCAAAGGAGATGGAGGAACTGAGTGAAATCCAGGTTAGTCGGGAAGTGGTGTTGGGTAAATTGAATGGATTAAAGGCAGATAAATCCCCAGGGCCAGATAGGTAAATCATGTCTGACGAGTCTTATAGAATTTTGAGAGGATGTAACTAGTAGCGTGGATAGGGGAGAACCAGTGGATGTGTTATATCTGGACTTTCAGTAGGTTTTCGACAAGGTCCCACATAAGAGATTAGTATACAAACTTAAAGCACATGGTATTGGGGGTTCAGTATTGATGTGGATAGAGAACTGGCTGGCAAACAGGAAGCAAAGAGTAGGAGTAAACGGGTCCTTTTCACAATGGCAGGCAGTGACTAATGGGGTACCCCAAGGCTCAGTACTGGGACCCCAGCTATTTACAATATATATTAATGATTTGGCCGAGGGCATTGAATGCAACATCTCCAAGTTTGCGGATGACACTAAGCTGGGGGGCAATGTTAGCTGTGAGGAGGGTGCTAGGAGGCTGCAAGGTGACTTGGATAGGCTGGATGAATGGGAAAATGCATGGCAGATGCAGTATAATGTGGATAAATGTGAGGTTATCCACTTTGATGGCAAAAACAGGAAAGTAGACCATTATCTAAATGGTGGCCGATTAGAAAAAGGGGAGATGCAATGAGACCTGGGTGTCATGGTACACCAGTCATTGAAGTAGGCATGCAGGTGCAGCAGGCAGTGAAGAAAGCGAATGGTATGTTAGCATTCATTGCAAAAGGATTTGAGTATAGGAGCAGGGAGGTTCTACTGCAGTTGTACAAGGTCTTGGTGAGACCACACCTGGAATATTGCGTACAGTTTTGGTCTCCAAATCTGAGGAAGGACATTATTGCCATAGAGGGAGTGCAGAGAATGTTCACCAGACTGATTCCTGGGATGTCAGTACTTACATATGAAGAAAGACTGGATAGACTCGGCTTGTACTCGCTAGAATTTAGGAGATTGAGGGGAGGATCTTATAGAAACTTACAAAATTCTTAAGGGGTTGGACAGGCTAGATGCAGGAAGATTGTTCCCGATGTTGGGGAAGTCCAGGACAAGGGGCCACAGCTTAAGGATAGAGGGGAAATCCTTTAAGACCGAGATGAGAAAACATTTTTCACAGTGGTGAATCTCTGGAACTCTCTGCCACAGAAGGTAGTTGAGGCCAGTTCATTGGCTATATTTAAGAGGGAGTTAGATGTGGCCCTAGTGGCTAAAGGGAGCAGGATGTTTGGAGATAAGGCAGGTACAGGATACTGAGTTGGATGATCAACCATGATCATATTGAATGGCGGTGCAGGCTCGAAGGGCCGAATGGCCTACTCCTGCACCTATTTTTTATATTCTATATATTTTGGCCTTTAATGGACTCCTAGGGGTGGTGGTGGAGGCAGATACGATAGTGGTGTTCAAGAGGCTTTTAGATAAACACATAGATATGCAGGGAATTATAGGGATACAGATAATGTGCAGGCAGGAGATATGAATTTATCTTGGAATCATAATCAGCAGACATTTTGGGCTGAAGGTCCCGTTCTATACCAGGGAAACAGAAATTACCCTGGATAAAATCTACCCCATGAAAAGATGTGCAATTGTCGAAAAATAAGTCAATTTCCTTTTCACTGATGTGATTACTTTAATGTGATGTGATGTCTGAAGAAGGGTCTTGACCAGAAATGTCACCCATTCCTTCATTCCATAGATGCTGCCTCACCCGCTGAGTTTCTCCAGCATTTTTGTCTACCTTCAATTTTTCCAGCATCTGCAGTTCTTTCTTAAACATGATGACTTTATCTGCTCAGTGATTAAAGTTACTTTAAGTTAAAGTTAAGGTAAAGTTAAGGGACAGAAGTTTAGGGGTAACATGAGTGGGGACTTATTTACTCAGAGAGTGGTAGCGGTGTGGAATGAGCTTCCAGTGGAAATGGTGGAGGCAGGTTTGTTGGTATCATTTAAAAATAAATTGGATAGGCATATGGATGAGAAGGGAATAGAGGGTTATGGTATGAGTGCAGGCAGGTGGGACTAAGGGAAAAAAGTTGTTCGGCACGGACTTGTAGGGCCAAGATGGCCTGTTTCCGTGCTGTAATTGTTATATGGTTATATGGTTACTGAACTGACAGCCAGAGACAAGTGTTCAAGTCCCACCTTGGCAGTAAGGAATTAAAAACAAGTAATTAAATAAATCTGGAAAAAAAAATGCAAAACTATCATTGTCACAAAAACTAATGTGGTTCGAATTGACGAGCCTTTCCGCTCCTCACTTTAATTTCATGATTCATGTATTTTGTGTTATGTATATTTTGTTCTTATGACAGTTTGCACATCAATTTCCCTCCTGGGATAAATAAAGTTCTATCGTATTGTATTGTATGCCCTTCAGGGAAGAAAATCTGCCGTCCTTACCTGGTCTGTCCTGTATGTGACTCCAGATCATCAACATCATCGACTCTCAACTGTCTCAGCTCAGGGGCAATTAGTGAAAGGCAATAAATGCTAACAACATCGGGTCCCCAGAATGATAAAATGAATTCGGCAATTTGTATAATGGATAACCAATTAGCTTTCCAATTCATTTTCAGTCTCAGAGTGCTCCCTGATGATAAATTGCGAAACCCAGCAAGTCATTTGAACCTAGATGATTTAAAGATGCAACGGGAAATCTCATTATATAAATTTTAAATTGCAGAAATATTTGGGATAGAGTTTCTGATCTGGATCTGGGACATTACTGTTGGAAGAACTGCAGCATATTTCTATTCCACTTAATGGAGTGAAGGCGACAGGATGAGAGATACTTTTCTTTTTTAATTCGTCTCACGCTTCCTAATAAACGGCTTTACCATAATCACTCGTGCGAAACTAACTGATGGCCTGAGACTAGACCACACTCAGAAGCAAACATGATGCTGGCAGGGGAAAGAGAATACTAGATCTGCCCTTCCCATCAAAGAGATGGTTGGTTTGGGAGGAAAGAGGATCTGCGTGTTCATTCGGAAACAAATACTTGGTGGTACAAGCACATTTACTACCTCACCCTTTATCACACCTCAAAACAGTGAGCAGCCAGTAATTAATACATTGTGTCTCCATGAAGTGGTGTCACATTGTTACCAAGATAGTTTAATACAGTAACTCAAACTCAGAGACTCAAGGGGTATGTACGCTAGAGTCAGATTGTTTCAGCAGATGCCCCAGCCCTATAGCACAAGTGTCCACGTCGTGGGGCTGGAAACTGGAAGTATCCTGTGCTAATTCTGCTACCACCATCATCTATTGCGACAAGTGATGGCTTCCACTGATTGACGCCGGAAGCTCGTGTCCTTTTCAGGATGGACGATGACAGCGAGGTCAACATTTGTAACAAGATGGACACGAAAAGAAGCAGATGCTCTTAGGGCGACATCTCTATTCATACAGGAATCTTTTTTATTTTTTTAATGTAAAAAAAAAAATAAATAGCAGTGGTTAAGCCTATGAGTAAACAGCTTGCTACAAATAACATCAAATTAAGAAAAGAAAGACAGCAAAAAAAAAACCAAACAAAAAAACTCCTCACTTTCTACTGCTGATGCAGTGGCCCAGAAAGCAAAAATTCCCATGCATTACTTTCTAGATCCAATTCCCTCGAATGCTTATTGGAAGATTAAGTTCAGGGTAAATGCAAGTGGTTCTTGGATTTGAGTGGTCAGTTGTCATTCAATGGTCAGTGGTCATTTCATTTATTTATTGCTCATATTCTATGTCGCTCTTCTTGGGAGGTGCTAACTGCATTTTGTTGTCTCTGTACTTGTACACTGCACAATGACAATAAAGTTTGAATCTGAATCTGTATATGCAGCATTTCCCTTATCCCACTTCCCATTTGCATGAACAATCCCATGTTTAAAACCCCTTCCCCAAAACTCACCCAACAGTTCTTTCTCAGACTCTGCTTCTCGAAAAGTGAGTCTCTCCATCATGGCCCAGAAGATGATCCCAAGGGCAAAGATGTCCACCTTGTTCGAGTACTGCCCTTCCCAGAGCTCAGGGGCCATGTAGAAATCAGAACCACAGGCATCAGACACCTGCCACTGGCTCACACTGCCTTTGCTTTGACACTTACTCAAGCCAAAATCAGCCACCTGAAACAAAGAGAAGAGTTCCTATTGGCCAGTGTCAGTGTCAGCTTCCCTGAGCAGCAGTTTGAAAACTATTACAGTTGTTAAAAACAAGACCTTTGCTTTTCACATTTATTAAATCTTGAAAGTAAATAACAACTCGACACCAAATACAGGAACTGTCAAATCCATCAATGCAGGGCTTCAAACCACTCCAAGAACATTGTCCATACAAAGAACTTCCATTGTCCAAGAATGGAGAATTATTTTCCCAAGCTCTTCCTTGGTGTCAGTTGTGGCTCTGTCGGGAAGGCATGCTTTTGAATCAGGGTGGAAGATTGCAACCTTCACGTGGTCCGCCCTGTTTCGACTAATGCAATCAACTCGACGTGCACAAACGGAAGATCAAATAGAACAAGTTGTCCAACAACTTTAGGCTGTGCACGCCAAACGAAAGAAGAAGAAGAAGATGCTTTTGAATCAAGATCCAAGTCCCATCCAGACACTCCAATAAAAAGAGCAGTACTGAGGGATGCTTCATTGTCAGAGGAGCATTTTTTTCAGATAATGTGTTAAACTGAGCTTTGTTCACTTGGTCAGAAAAGTGGAATGTTGCCTCCATGCTTTGACCAATATTTATCCAAATCCAATTCAATTAAAAACAGGTCCAAGCAATGATAGACATTGAATTCTCCAATCTTAGGTAACCTCTCACATACCCCCCCCCCCCCCCCCCCTTTCCCCCTCTGCTTCTCTCCCATGTATCCCATCTGGAATCTCACCTATTTCTCCCCATCCGCCTGCCAATTTCCTCCCTCTGGCTTTACAATGTACCATGCTTCAAACCCATCTCAAACGTTCCTTATCTTAGGCCTTTGTTGCAACCATCCTGCCCTCCCCCCTCGCCTCACCTTTGTCGACCTATTAATTGTCACTCTTTGTCTCGTCGCTCCCCTTACCAGCTTTTTTCTCTCCAACCCACCCCCCCCCCAATCAGTCTGAAGAACAGTCTTGACCCAAAACATCACCCATCCTTGTTCTCCAAGGATGCTGCCCAACTCGCCGAGCTAATCCAGTATTTGGTGTTCTCTAGCAAACATATTGCCCTGCGAGTTTGTCATATGGAATTTTGACACCATGTTTTATGGAAAAATTGGCTGCCAAGTTCCATGTGGCATTGCAATTTCAATTCAAAATATGAAAATACTTTTGACTGCAGGCTTTATAGAAAACATTGCTACCAAAATATTTTTGTGGCTTGAAATGTTTTGCACGACCCTCAAAAGGAATGTAACGGCAAAGATCATGGCTAATCTACTCCGTCCTACTCGTTCCCCATAACCCTACACGTAGTAATAAGCATCTTTAAATTTACATCTTCTCTTGAAGATATTAAACATTAGTCTTCAATAACTGCAGTTAAAAGGCTTATGACCAAGGATTATACCTGATCAAAACACCACAATTAAAAATAACTAGGTCTCGCTACATCTACCACATTTACCAACATAATCATTACTACAAAAACATTCCCTGTCTTTGCCAACAATAAGCTCTGGAGACTTGTAACCTGCTGAGGACTTGACATGTGGCATTTAAGGCCAATGGTCCAGTCTCAAATATTAAGTCCTGATATAACTTTCTAAAGGATATCATGAGCGTCAAGAGACAATTTCAAACCAAGCTGGAGACGCATGCAGACGCTCAACAGCTGTGTCAGAGATTGCACACTATCACCATCTACAAGGTGAACCTGGGTAGCTGCAAGTGGAAATGATGCATCACTTACAGACAAGTTGAATGCCCGCTTTGAAAGAGAGAACAGCACACCTACACAAGCCCCCACAGCCCTGTGATCTCAGTCTCCGAAGCTGACATCAAAGCATCCTTCAAGAGGGTGAATCCACAAAAAATATACCCAGCAAGAGAGCATGCATGACTAGGGACCCGTGCAGACCAATTGTCTGGAGTATTCATGGATATCTTCACTCTCACTTCTGCAGTTCTCACCCGATTCAATAGGGTATCCATCACACTGGTTCCTAAGAGGAGTAATAACCTGCCTTAATGACTACCGTCCAGTAGCACTTGTATCGACCCGAAACGTCGCCTATTCCTTCTCTCCATAGATGATGCCTCACCAACTGAGTTTCTCCAGCATTTGTCTACCTTCCACTATAATTAAGTACTTCAAGAGATTGGTTATGACTAGAGCCAGGATTTTGCCATAAATGCCGTGCCTGTTCATGCCTTTTTTGATGATTTCAGGAAGATAATGCCTTTTTCACGATAGAGCCTAAATCAGCCTTTTTTTGCCGTGTTAACATAACTTACAAGAAAATTTACACCACCAGGGCGAAACCCGGCTGTAAATGGGTGTTAATTGGTAATTGGAGAAGGGTGCGTAGGAAAGGGTCCAGTCTTTGCAGACCGGAGTCATGCTTTAAGTAGGTGTGAAGTGGTGATTGGGGAGGAGTAGGTGGGGAAGGGTCCAATCTTTTCAAACTGGAGTCAGGCTGTGAGTAGGTGTGAAGTGTTGGTTGGGGAGGGGGTGTGGGGGGGTCAGCTGACAATTGTCCAAGGAGCAGGGTTTTTTCCTCTTGTAGCGAGTGTAAGGGAGTGATATATTCTCTACAGACAACTGTGTGCTGTTTTGCAAAGCATGTGAGAAAGCAGTGAATCATGAGAAGAAATATTTACATGTCCAGACAGCTAAACACAAGTTGGCGGCAGAGAAACAGAAGGTAGGAAATACGCAAGCTTGTCTCCTCACAACAGCTGGCTCCAGTCGCAAATCTGAGTTTGAGTGATCTGTGCAAGGCATTCATTGATGCTGGAATTCCACCGTGGAAATTGGAAAACAAATCTCTCAGTGGTTTTTTAGAGAAATACACAGAGGAACATATACCCAGCCAGTCATCATTACGGAAAAATTATGTTGACAGCAACTTCAACATTATTATGCAGAAAATTAGAGATGAAGTTGCATACAACAAAATATGGATCTCAATAGACAAGACAACCTATGCTGTGGGGAGATATGTTGCCAATGGGGTCATCGGTACACTGGAGGCAGGTCAACCATCAAAGGGGTATTTGTTGACATCGGAAGTATTGGAGAAGTCCAAACAGCTCAACTATTGCTCAGTTCTTTACATCTTCACTTGCTGTTCTTTGGCCAGAAGGTATAAAACACGAGAATGTTCTTCTGTTTATGACTGATGCAGCTCCATACATGAAAAAAGCTGCTCATGTTCCTAAAGTTTTATTCCCCAAAATGTTGTATTTGACATGCTTAGCTCAAGGACTTCATAAAATTGCAGAGCACATACATAGCTTTTATGCAAATGTCGATCGCCTAGTTTCCAATGTCAAGAAAATCTTCCTCAAAGCACCATCACATATGCAGTTGTGCAAGGAAATGACACCAGAGATTCCGCTACCTCCTCAGCCTGTTGACTAGATGGGGTACATGGATTTCTGCTGTACTCTACCAAACTGCAAATTTTGAAAAGATAAAAGAAATCGTCAACTGTTTTGAAGAAGAAGAATCTGCTGCAGTCAGGGTCGTCAGTAAAATCATGCAGAAAAAGCCCCTCTATTGCTATCTTGTGTTTATTGCTTCCAATTTTGCAAACTTCCCACAAGCTATTACTTCCCTTGAGAAACGTGGCAAAACATTAGTGAATAACTTCCAGGTTTTCAACAAATTAACTGATGATATTCGTAAAGTTCCTGGCGATGTAGGTAAAGATATACAAGAAAAATGTGAGAGTGGTTTTAGCTAACAAAGGATTGAAGAAATACAAAACATAGCTAAAGTTCTCAAAGGTAGTTCTTAAGCACAAGATAGCGACATGAATAGAGTCGAGTCTGTAGCTCATTTCAGGTATGCACCAGTGACCTCAGCTGAGGTAGAAATACGTTTTTCACAACTGAAGCATATTCTGTCTGACATAGTTTAACACCAGTTAATTAAAAAAACAAAAAATGCTAGTAATTATGTGCAACCAGAACTTTGGTCATTTAATGTAGTATACCTTTATAATTATCATTTTAAACCATGTTTTGGTGGTGGAAATAAATGCCTTTCTATGCCTTTTTCTGTCAACAAGCCTTTTTCGTGCCTTTTTTGTAATTTTATGTTTCCTTTTTGCCTGTC
This sequence comes from Leucoraja erinaceus, assembly GCF_028641065.1. Lineage (NCBI taxonomy): Eukaryota > Metazoa > Chordata > Chondrichthyes > Rajiformes > Rajidae > Leucoraja > Leucoraja erinaceus. The sequence continues at coordinate 20,457,895 of NC_073381.1, read as the reverse complement.
ATTTCAGAGATTTTTAGCACCTAAAGATCCTGGCTCTAGTAATGGCATAAATCAACTCCAGCCTCAAATGACCTTTGGCGGTCCTCACTGTGGATCAGTAACAAAATCTCATTGATCAACACAGGTGCACCTCACCAATGTGTGCTTAGCCTCCTGCTCTCTCTTTAAACCCATGACTGTTGCCAATCAGCTCTAATACCATCTATAAATTCAGCAGAAGGTTTGGAACTTGGCTTTTATTGAGATATGCTATAAAGTCTCCAGTAAGTTTCACTAATCATTGATTCTTCAACAAACAATTACCACAGTTGCCAAAAGTGACCAAATATCACCTTTTGTAAAGGACCCAGTGGAAGCAATGGTCCAAGATACTTAGCCCTTGTAGGGCAGAACGTCTTTTGACAACTTGTTGGTATTAGAGTAGAAGAGAAAAGCAAGTCAGTACTTTAAGAAATAGGAGTGTGTCAGTGCACATGGGTTGTCAACAGTGGAGCAATCCGAAGGCACTCAACAGAAATTTAAGTTGTTTTTACCCCTGCGGGAGTAGAAATAAAAACATCGTGCAATGAAATTAAGATATTATGGGAGCCACATCTGTGAGGCATCTGACAGCAAGGGATTGAGTGAGTTGTACTCATCCACTTTCTCAACCCGATCAATTTCAACAAGAGAATTTTGGATAATAAAAAGACAATTTAGATGGATCTAGTTTCATAGCGACAAACATACACAAGGCAAGCAAATTGTTTTTGACATTATTAGAGTTCTAGATCTCAGCCTAACGATGCAATCCATTACTCTGAAACCCAACTAGTTAATGCTGATGGGTAGGTCTGATTACACATGTTTAAAAAATCAATAGGAAATAAGGCAAGTGTACACAAGGCCTCAGACTAGACAGGTTAAATTTCACACTTTGGGGGGGGGGGGGGGTTCCAGTGTCCTAAAACAGTGCAGGAAGTGCATCAAAGTAACATGGTAGTCCCATGTGTAAATTGAAGACATGAAAAATCTCCGTAGTCCAGCTAATATTCATCCTTCCAAGCAGAACCTGAAAGATAGACTACCTGGTTAAGTAATTTTGCTATCAAATGGAAAAAAATGTCAGTCCCTACATTGCGTTAGTCACCAGACTTCAAACAAGGTTCTTATCCTGAAACATTAATTGTCTGAAGACGGGTCTCGACCCGTTCCTTCTCTCCAGAAATACTGCCTGGCCCGCTGAGTTGCTCCAACACTGTGTCCATCTTCGGTGTAAAGCAGCATCTACAGTTTGTCCGGTGACCTTTAATCAGCTTTTTCGTTCTCTAACCAGAGTGCCTTGTCTCCCTGAAGCCACACTTCCAAAGAACCCTCAACAATATTTCTAACGAAGGGACAACGTTGTACACTTATAACTATTTCAAGCTTTAAAAAAATGTTATTTTATTTTTGCGTCTATCTTCGGTGTAAAACCCAAGGAGCATCTACAGTTCCTTCCTATGCATTACATTTCTCTCCAGAAAAGCTACCCGACCTCCTGAGCATTGTTGGTTTAATGTCAAAGCCACTTGCTTGGCTAGGGGTTACTTCGATTGATCTTAAAAGGCGCTACCGAAATGCAAAATGTTCTCTTCCCGTATATCTGCCTGTCGGGGTTTGGAGACGGATCCGCTCACCTTGACAACAGGTCCCGCGGGACTGCTGGCGACCAGGACGTTGTCCGGCTTTAGGTCTCGATGGACAATCGCGTTGAGATGCAGGAAAGCCACGGCGGCGCTCAGCTGTTGCATGAAGTGGAGGTTGAGTCCGCAGTCTAGGGCTCGGCTCAGCAGGTAGTCATTGAGATCCCCTCCATCACAGAACTCCATCACAAACCACAGGCAGTGGGAGGACTGCGGTTCGAAGCAACACTTCCCCTTCAAGTAGGTCTCAACCAGCTGCAGGTGGCTGTCGGATTCCAGCGCCCCCCTGCTCAGTTTCTGCATGGTCCGGTCTCTCTGCAGGATACACTCGTCCAGCCAGATCACGTTCGGATGCCTTTTCCTCACCCGACTCAGAGCCCAGAACTCCTGCAGAGCCAACTCGGAGTTTACGGGTGAATCACACGGCAGTTTCTTCACGGCAACTCTGCCCCCGGTCTTGGTCACCGCTTCGTAGACAACACCGTAACTCCCACGGCCTAGTTCCCTCAGTATCTTGTACTTGGGCCCTTGCGCCATGGCAGGCGAGCAGACCGGCCGGAGGCCTCCTCACTACAGTCGGCCCACAACCTCAGAGGATGGCCTTGCGAATTGTCCAGAGCAACAGGACGACGCGGGTAATGTTAAACCTCTCTCCCACCACCAGAGCACCTTGTCTTCCTGAAGCCACACTTTCAAAGAACCCTCAACAATCTTTCTAACGACCACACACCTCGCCGGATGGGACATCGATGTACACTTACAACTAGCTCAAGCTTTAAAAAATGGGTTTCCTTTTGTTTGCGCGGTACACTTTTATTTTCTAATTCTCCTGCACCTTATTCCGCTCCTTATTTTTGAAAAGGTCCCATCCGCCATTCACCTCCTTTCCCCCTCACATTAGTATCACACAGCGCAAACCCGCTTTACCAATGCTTGATAGATTAGCACTTGATAACGGAGGTTGTTTACCCAATAGAAAGTCACCTGGGCAAATTGTTGAGACTATCGAGGGATTTTAATTTAGGGAACGAAAAGGCTGATTAAAGGTCACCCAACAAACGCCTCATAACGGGTGCCACCAACGTGGAACTAAAAAAATGAGGCAAACGCAGTGTAAAATGCCAACCAAGCAGAGGGATGGCTTCCCAACCCAATCAAGCTTTGAATGATGTATACAAGACTTTTACTCGCAGTTTAGACTTGTCATAGAAGGCATCAAACCTTCTGATGCACATTATATTTCCGATTAATGAACAGCCAAGCACAGAAGCTCAAAGTGCAAATGAATGGACTTCTCCGTCTCTTCATGCACCCTGCCTTCCGTGAACCTACAGATTGCTTGATTAGTACACGTGTCAGAAGTTATGGGAAGAAGGTATGAGAATGGAGTTAGGAGAGAGAGCTCTGCCTTGATTGAATAGCAGAGTAGACTTAATGGGCTGAATGTCTTAATTCAGCTCCTATCACATATGATTGCTGATCTGACCATGTGCATAAGCAGGGTGGACAAAAGTGCTGGAGAAATTCAGCGGGTGAGGCAGCATCTATGGAACGAAGGATATAGGCAAAGTTTCGGGACAAGACTACGACCATGTCCATAAGCAGACTCGTCCTCCACGTCAGGCAGCCAGAGATCCCTCAGGTGGAGCTTAACTTGTATCCAAAAGGTAAGGATCAACGTTCTAGGGATTGTGACATTCCAATTTAACACGAAGAACTGTTCTAGGCTGCAACAATACCATCCACAATTGGGACTCTGCCTGCAGGGAAGGATTTAGCCAGTGAATTCAGCAAGATTATTCTTGAAGTGTTTGAGAGATTCCAAGTGACCAGATGCTGCAATAATCCATTTAACTCTGGGCAAATGAGAACACTCCAGTGATCAAGTGGTACCAGAGATGCAAGTGGACCATCTGGTGATTTGGGGGAAGATTAAAAATGGCAGGAATATTACATAACCAACACGTAAATTTCCCATTTGCCTTAATTTTTATGAATTTAACATAATGGAAAACTTTACCAAAGGCACTCCAGAAGTACAATTAGACTTGATCCTGTCTACAAGCATAGCTTGAAAAAAAATAATAGATTAATCAGGTAATCCCTATCTTCCCAGATCCACACAGCCATCTTTGATCAGATATTGTTGAGATGTCCAGCCACTCTGTCCTCAAGTATAGATCCGAGTAACAGATGATAGGCTAATTAGTCTTCCCTCCTATATCACTCACCTACTTTAAACAGTGGAATGGAATGCACATGTTCCTGTCAGATTTATTCTTAAACATCCTGTGTGTTCCTGCTATTAATTGTACTCACTTTAACTCATGGCCTCTACGTGTAGAAGGAGAGGCACAGCAAGAGCATGGGAACCCGACATCTATCACACACCTACCTGAACGGTAAATACATTGTCATTTGTCCATCCAAACTCTGGAACTCGTTACCCAGCAGATGAACGATAGTGGTTCTAGAGCCACTCTATGTCAATTACTGATGGGAGTTAAATGCTGGCCTTACCAGCATTTCATATAAGGGAAAAATAATACCCGATGATTTATTGAGGTGTTTTTTGTTGTTGTTGATATAATGAGCTAGTAAAGCTGCAACAAGTAAGGATTATATTGTCCTGGTTCATATCCTGTGCAAAAGACAAACAAACACTTGATCGCTTAAATAGTTTGTATGAATTAAATAATTTTTGCCTCTTGTTCTCCCTTTTCATTTAATTTTATGTTGTCTTGTACCTCTTCATTGCCTGTAACCTGCTGATTTCTGCACTATGTGTAAACTGTTTCTGTATCACTAGTTTATTTGAATCCCTTCCACTGCTCCATATGATTTTATCCAGATTAACATTGACACTCTGCTACATTATATGGAAGCCATTCAACCTGAAAGTAAAAACTCAGTTATTCTACCTTCCAAACATTATATTGAACTTGGTCGTCATATAAATGGTATTTGAATAAATATTTGTGAAACATTAAGTTTATCGACTAAATCTAGCTCCATATTTGGTACTGGCTTGCACCCTTCTTGATTCCATGATATGTTATGTCTACTGGTTTTTTTTAAACACAGGATAATCTAAATTAGTCAAATGATTATTATTCAGGCACGATGATTAGTCGCAATAATGAGGCTACACGTTTTTAATGCTTTCTTTTACAAGGGAGAACTGTTTATATTGGCAGCAGGTTCAGTGATCTGAGTACAAAACTTTAAGATAGCTGGGAGAGATAGGCAAGGGAGGGAGAGGAGAATTTTATTTTAACACAGCAGATTGTCATTATCAGGTGCATGCAGTATGCAAGGAAGCAGATCTGCTAGAAAATTTCAAAATGGAATTGAAAGTAGAAAATCTGCGGGGGCCTTTGGAAAAAGCAGTGGATGTGGAATAACTGGAAAGAATTTCCAAGGAAATGGCACAGGCATTCTGGCCCAAATAAAATCTTTTTGTGCAGTATCACTCCATAATGTTATGTGCCAGAATCCTTCTACTCCTTTGGCTCCTATCAATGAACCAGGCTGGTTAGCCAACCAATGACTAAGACATGGTGTGCAGGAATCACCAAACAAGATTTTTTTAATGTTATAAAGAAACATTAAGGGATATGACCGAAAAGCCCGATCGAAGACCATAAGATCGTAAGATATAGGAGCAGAATTAGGCCAAGATGCCCATCCAGTCTGCTCCGCTATTCGATCACATATATTATATGGCCCGTTTTAGAGGATTGGAAAGGTGTAGAAGTATAGGACTTTGGGAGTTGAAGGCATAATTGCTAATGGTGGAATTGGGGATCAAGATAGATCTCAAAGGGTTGCGGGGATGTAGAAGATTACAGAAGAAAGGGCAAAAAAAGGATTTAAAAACAATCACGAGGATTATGAATTTGAGGTAATAGAAAGGAACTGAAGATGCCAGTTTATATCAAAGATTAGGCTGTGGGACCCTAAGGGGGGGGCTGGTCCCCCAACGCAATATTCCACCTTTCCACCAATTCCAATATTGATGTTGGGTGTTGTGGACTGAAGGGACTGGTTTCCAGAAGGCTAGTATGGACATTGTGGGCCAAATGGATTCTTGGGGTGGCAGCTCAGTCACTCAAGCCTGATGTGCTGGCAGCTCACTCTCGGCTCGTGGGCTCGGCAGTTGACTCACAGTTTTCCTTGGAATTCCATTTCAAGCAGGGTGCAAGGCCACCAAATTCAAGTGCAGTTTCATGCCACTTCAAGCAGGGTGCAAGGTCACCAAATTCAAGTGCAGTTGCATGCCACTTCAAGCAGGGTGCAAGGCCACCAAATTCAAGTGCAGTTTCATGCCACTTCAAGCAGGGTGCAGGACAACCAAATTCAAGTGCAGTTTCATATCATTTCAAGCAAGGTGCATGGCCACGAAATTCGAGTGCAGTTTCATACCATTTCATGCAGGGTGCAAGGCCACCACATTCAAATGCATTCATACCATTTCAAGCAGGGTGAAACTACCATAAAACGACACAAAACACCACATAAACACCACACTCACAAATCAGTAGACATTCAGTGTGTTTAGTTGATTTGCAGCTCAGGCAGAGTCGTGACCTCTCCCTCCCCCATCTTGCAAAGACTGAGCCACACCCACACTTCCGAGTTTTATAATTCCTCTCCCTCCCACTGGAAAGGGCGTAGCCTTCATGGCGTGATTGACAGGAGAGAGAGATTCTCAACATTTTTAAACACTAATAACACTTATTTTTCATTGATGGGAAGAATTCTCCACCTGATGAGCGGAGGGGGACTGGGTAAGGTGGCCAAATATCACAGCCGTTAGTGATAGCGTTTTATCTAAAACCAATATACATTGCAAACAGGAAGTTGTCAAATTTAGACTTTTAATCATTTGCCATTTCAAACCAACCACCACCAACCATTCACTGTGTTTTATTTCAAACCAACAACCACCAACTATTTGCTGTGCTTTATTTCAAACCAACCACCACCAACCATTTGCTGTGCTTTTTCAAACCAACCACATCTTCATTTTCAAACCACATTAAGGGCACTCGAGGTCAGTAAAACCACACTGAGAATTTAGTAGACATGTGTTCAGTGTTATTCACAGCTCAGACTTTGAGACGTGACCCTCTCGCTCCCCCATCTTGCAGAGACTGAGGCACTCAACACTTCCGGGTTTTAGATTCAGATTCAACTTTAATTGTCATTGTCAGTGTACAGTACAGAGAAAACGAAATGCAGTTAGCATCTCCCTGGAAGAGCGACATAGAATATGATTTCAATAAATAAATTTATTTACATGTATACAGACATAGTGTTTTTCCTGTGGGAGGAGTGTCCAGGTGGGGGGTGATTGGCAGTCACCGAGGTACATTGTTGAGTAGTGTGACAGCCGCAGGGAAGAAGCAGTTCCTGGACCTGCTGGTCCGGCAACGGAGAGACCTGTAGCGCCTCCCGGATAGTAGGAGGGTAAACAGTCCATGGTTGGGGTGAGAGCAGTCCTTGGCGATGCTGAGCGCCCTCCGCGGACAACGCTTGCTTTGGACAGACTCAATGGAGGGGAGCGAGGACCCGGTGATGCGTTGGGCAATTTTCACCACCCTCTGCAGTGCTTTCCGGTCGGAGACAGAGCAGTTGCCATATGTACTGTGATACAGTTGGTAAGGATGCTCTCGATGGTGCAGCGGTAGAAGTTCACCAGGATCTAAGGAGACAGATGGACCTTCTTCAGTCTCCTCAGGAAGAAGAGACGCTGGTGAGCCTTCTTAACCAGAGTTGAGGTATTGTGGGTCTAAGAGAGGTCATCGGAGATGTTGACCCCCAGGAACCTGAAGCTGGAAACACATCCAATCTCCGTCCCGTTGATGTGGATGGGGGTGTGCGTGCCACCCCTAGACTACCTGAAGTCTACAATGACCTCCTTGGTCTTCTTGGAGTTAAGGGCCAGGTTGTTGTCAGTGCACCATGCTGCTAGGAGCTGGACCTCCTCCCTATGAGCCGACTCATCGTTGTTGCTGATGAGGCCAATCACCGTTGTATCATCTGCATACTTGATGATGGTGTTAGTACCATGTACAGGTGTGCAGTCGTAGGTGAAGAGGGAGTAGAGGAGGGGGCTCAGCACACAGCCCTGTGGAACGCTGGTGTTCAGGGTGAGGGTTGAAGAGGTGTGCTTGTCTAACCTAACAGACTGGGGTCTGTTGGTTAGAAAGTCCAGTATCCAGTTGCAGAGGGAGGGGTCGATGCCCAGGTTACCGAGTTTGGTGATCAGTTTAGAGGGTATAATGGTGTTGAATGCTGAGCTGTAATCGATGAACAGCATTCCTACGTAAGTGTCTCTGTTGTCGAGGTGGGAGAGGGCGGAGTGAAGTGCCGTTGAGATGGCATCCTCCGTACTCCTATTCTTGCGGTAGGCAAACTGATAGGGATCCAATGTGGGGGGTAGGCAGCCTTTGAGGTGTGCCAGGACCAGCCTCTCGAAGCACTTGGTGATGATGGGGGTAAGTGCAACTGGGCGGAAGTCGTTGAGGCTTGCCGCAGTGGAGTGTTTTGGCACCGGCACGATGGAGGTGGTTTTAAGGCACGTGGGGACAACTGCTTGGGCAAGTGACAGGTTGAAGATGTCAGTCCAGACGTCTGTCAGCTGCGCAGCACAGGCCCTGAGGACGCACCCGGGGATGCCGTCAGGGCCAGCAGCCTTACGTGCATTAGTCCTACTCAGTGCCACGTACACGTCGTAGGGGGTGAGTGTGAGGGGTTGGTGATCAGCAGGGAGCACAGCCTTGATGGCTGTCTCTAGATTGTCCCTGTCAAAGCGGCCATAGAAGTGGTTAAGCTCCTCAATTCTGGTTCCTGATTCCTGGGATGTCAGGACTGTCTTATGAAGAAAGACTGGATAGACTTGGTTTATACTCTCTAGAATTTAGAAGATTGAGAGGGGATCTTATAGAAACTTACAAAATTCTTAAGGGGTTGGACAGGCTAGATGCAGGAAGATTGTTCCTGATGGTAGGGAAGTCCAGGACAAGGGGTCACAGCTTAAGGATAAAGGGGAAATCCTTTAAAACCGAGATGAGAAGAACTTTTTTCACGCAGAGAGTGGTGAATCTTTGGAACTCTCTGCCACAGAGGGTAGTTGAGGCCAGTTCATTGGCTATATTTAAGAGGGAGTTAGATGTGGCCCTTGTGGCTAAGGGGATCAGGGGGTATGGAGAGAAGGCAGGTACGGGATACTGAGTTGGATGATCAGCCATGATCATATTGAATGGCGGTGCAGGCTCGAAGGGCCGAATGGCCTACTCCTGCACCTAATTTCTATGTTTCAAGGAAGGAGGCGTCGCTGGATGTGGGGTGGTGTTGGTGGGTCTATAGTCCGTGATGGCCTGGATGCCTTGCCACATGCGTCGGGGGTCGGAGTTGTTGTTGAAGTGCTCCTCAATCCTGAGCTTATGGCAGTGCTTGGCCTTCTTGATGCCCCTCTTCAGGTTAGCCCTGGATGAACTGTAGGCTCGAGCATCGCCTGACCTGAAAGCGGTGTCCCGTGCGTTCAGCAGTAGCCTGACCTCGCTGTTCATCCATGGCTTCTGATTCGGGTATATGGTCACCCGTTTGAGGGAGGTGATACTATTGATGGTGGAGTTTATAAAGTCCAGAACAGAGGATGTGTAGGAATCAATGTCCGTGTGGGAGTCAAGGGTGGCCTGGGCTGCAAACGCCTTCCAGTCAGTGTTTCCAAAACACTGCTGAAGTGTGGAGTCCGTTTCCTCTGACCAGACTTTAACTGTCCTCACAGTGGGTCGTCTGATGAGTGGGGAGTACTTGGGGAGCAGGAATAATGACAGGTGATCAGACTGACCAAGGTGGGGGAGGGGGATGGCTTTGTAAGCTTCAGCCATGTTAGTGTAGACTTTGTCCAGTGTCTTGTCTACTCTAGTGGGGAAGGAGACATGTTGGTGGAATTTGGGGAGTACAGTCTTCAGGTTGGAGTGATTGAAGTCACCCGAAACAATGAAGGCTGCTTTATAGTCCCTCCGGAAGGGGCGTGGCCTTCAGGAGCAAGAATCTCAACATTTTTTAAACACTAATAACTCTTTTATTTTTCAACGATGGGAAACATCTTCTGACTTTTAGTAATATAGATAAAGACAAAATGCTGGAGTAATGCAGCGGGTCAGGCAGCATCTCTGGAGAAAATGGATAGGTGACTTTTCAGGTTGGGACCCTTCTTCAGAATGAGGTGAGATGAATTTGAGGTGTTGCTTAATTGGGAACCAACATAGCTCAGTGAATACAGAGATGGTACGTAAACAGAACTATGCAGTTCTGGATAGACAATTGGGCTCTGTGGTCAGTGAGCTTGAAAGCAAAGACATTGCACTTGCCTCTGAGTACATTGTCAGCACAATCCTGCCATTCCTGCTGCCATGCAATACAATAAACTCACATCTATCACCACAACCAACTTTTTACAGCAGCCACATTATATTGGAATACGAATGGCATTTCCGTGACCAAAGCAATAATAGTTTCTCTCTCATGGCAATCGGCCACCTCTGCTTGTTGGGCCATCCAGCTTCTCAGAAGTACGTAGCCTCTGGGACACCTGCAGACTTTACCACTCGCTGCTTGCGTCCTTCAATAAACATTTTCAAGGTCTGTACGAGCTGCTGGCAATCCACATCAAGTTTTCTGGTGTTAAGGATTTGTACGTAATTGTTTTCAAAAGCAGACAGCTGCTTTCCTTTTGTACTTCACATCCGGTAGATCAATAGTGAACTGTCTTTTGTACAGCTTGTGCAATTACACAGTGAATCATTTTGCAGATCTGACTACAGCAACAACAATTAGAAAACAGATTTGTAGAGTATATTGTCCAACATCCTGCAGCTCTCTCATTCATTGCTCAATGTGCTTTAATGATGTGTTGGAATCTTGCCACTCCTGTCAATCTAATCTTCCAAAGTGTTTCCATGTTATCTCTGGTAAGAGATGTTATCTCTCATTCCTGTGCTTTCCCCTTACGATTTAAAATCAATTTCATGTGCTGGGGTTTATCAGTCTCTGTCCGTAGGCTAGCAACTTTGAAAGCTGACATCAATATTTTTTATTTACAAAGAAACTAGAAAGTGCAGCACAGGAACTTCAGTCCACAATGTTTGTGCCAAACAGGATGCCAAGGTAAACTAATCTAATCTGCCTGCACATGATCTATCTCCCTCCTTTCCCTGTATACCCGTGTGCCAGTCTAAAAGTCTCTTCAATGGCACTATCACAAAGTCTTTGAGGAAGGGCATCAAGTGGTGTGGAGACTAGGTGAGAGAATAGAGATTGGAGATGTATCAGCTATGATATAATATATCGGTTTAGAAGGCTCACATGGCTGAGTGGCTCTCTGGCATTGCCTTATATTTCAATCAAAAGGAAAAGGTCATCCTTCCCATCACAAATCATGGGACTGTTACAATTTGTCCAACCTGCCAGCAGCTTTTTCACTTCCGATTTCCTGTGTAGATTGAGTCTCCAGTGAAGCAAAAGTAGCAACGTGCGGGCTATGAGGAAGTAAGCTCATCACAAAGTCACAATGACTCTTTTCCACCAAAACATACAAATATAAAACAATAGGAGCAGGAGACAGACATTTATCACACCGAGGCAATGCAACGATTCAGTAAAACTGGGGAAAATTGATCTCAACTACAATTTTCTGCTCTTTCCTCAAAACCTTAATTATCTTAGTGCTCTGGAATCTAGAAATCTCATACTTACAGTGCGCAATAACCCCGTCGTCTTCTGGGACAGAGAAGTCTACAGATTCACTACCCACAAACAAAATAACACTTTCCTCAACTCGGTCTTAAGTGCCCAGTGTCTTATTCTGAGATACACAAAAAAGCTGGAGAAACTCAGCGGGTGCAGCAGCATCTATGGAGCGAAGGAAATAGGCAACGTTTCGGGCCGAAACCCTTCTTCAGACTGATCGGGGGTGGGGGGGGGAGGGCGGGGACAAGAAAGGAAAAAGGAGGAGGAGCCCGAAGGCTGGGGGATGGGAGGAGACAGCAGGGGGGCTGAGGAAGGGGAGGAGATAGCAAGGACTAACAAAATTGGGAGAATTCGATGTTCATGCCCCCAGGATGCAGACTCCCCAAACGGAATATGAGGTGCTGTTCCTCCAATTTCCGGTGCTGCTCGCTGTGGCCATGGAGGAGACCCAGGACAGAGAGGTCGGAGACGGAGTGGGAGGGGGAGTTGAAGTGCTGAGCCACCAGGAGGTCAGCTTGGTTATTGCGGACCGAGCGGAGGTGTTCGGCGAAACGATCGCCCAACCTCCGCTTGGTCTCACCGATATAGATCTGCTGACATCTAGAGCAGCAGATGCAATAGATGAGGTCGGAGGAGATGCAGGTAAACCTCTGTCGCACCTGGAACGACTGCTTGGGTCCATGAACGGAGTCGAGGGGGGAGGTAAAGTGACAAGTGTTACATCTCTTGCGGTTGCAAGGGAAAGTGCCTGGGGAGGGGGTGGTATGAGAGGGAAGGGAAGAATTGACAAGGGAGTTATGGAGGGAGCGGTCTTTGCAGAGGCAGATATGGGGGGAGATAGGAAGATGATTCTCACCCTCAATAACTTCACGTTCGATTCCTCCCATTTCCTCCAAATACAAGGCGTAGCTATGGGCACACGCATGGGCCCCAGCTATGCCTGCCTCTTTGTCAGGTACGTCGAGCAATCCTTGTTCAATACGTACCAGGGCCCCATCCCCAACCTCTACCTCCGCTACATCGATGACTGCTTTGGTGCCACCTCCTGCACCCACACACAACTGACTGACTTCATCCACTTCACCACTAACTTCCATCCGGCACTCAAATATACCTGGACCATTTCCGACACTTCCCTACCATTCCTTGACCTCACTATCTCCATTGCAGGTGATAGACTTCTGACCGACATCCACTATAAACCCACTGACTCCCATGGCTATCTGGACTACACTTCTTCCCACCCAGCTTCCTGTAAGGACTCCATCCCCTACTCCCAATTCCTCCGCCTACGCCGCATCTGCTCCCAGGATGAGGCGTTCCACACCAGGGCATCTGAAATGTCCTCATTATTCAGGGAACGGGGTTCCCCTCCTCCACCATAGATGAGGCTCGCACCAGGGTCTCTTCCATACCCCGCAACACTGCTCTCTCTCCCCATCCCCCCCACTCGCAACAAGGGCAGAGTCCCCCTAGTCCTCACCTTTCACCCCACCAACCGTCACATACAACAAATAATCCTCCGTCAGTTTCGCCACCTCCAACGTGACCCCACCACTCGACACATCTTCCTATCTCCCCCCATATCTGCCTTCCGCAAAGACCGCTCCCTCCATAACTCCCTTGTCAATTCTTCCCTTCCTTCTCGTACCACCCCCTCCCCGGGCACTTTCCCTTGCAACCGCAAGAGATGCAACACTTGTCACTTTACCTCCCCCCTCGACTCCGTTCAATGACCCAAGCAATCGTTCCAGGTGCGACAGAGGTTTACCTGCATCTCCTCCAACCTCATCTATTGCGTCCACTGCTCTAGATGTCAGTTGATCTACATCGGTGAGACTAAGTGGAGGTTGGGCGATCGTTTCGCCGAACACCTCCGCTCGGTCAGCAATAACCAACCTGACCTCCTGGTGGCTCAGCACTTCAACTCCCCCTCCCACTCCGTCTCCGACCTCTCTGTCCTGGGTCTCCTCCATGGCCAGAGCCAGCAGCACCGGAAATTGGAGGAACAGCACCTCATATTCCGTTTGGGGAGTCTGCATCCTGGGGGCATGAACATAGAATTCTCCCAATTTTGTTAGTCCTTGCTATCTCCTCCCCTTCCTCAGTCCCCTTGCTGTCTCCTCCCATCCCCCAGCCTTCGGGCTCCTCCTCCTTTTTCGTTTCTTGTCCCCGCCCCTCCCCCCACCCCCGATCAGCCTGAAGAAGGGTTTCGGCCCGAAACTTTGTCTATTTCCTTCGCTCCATAGATGCTGCTACACCCGCTGAGTTTCTTCCAGCTTTTTTGTGTACCTCCGATATTCCAGCATCTGCAGTTCCTTCTTAAATGTCTTATTCTGAGACTCTGACTGCTGGTCAGGACTCTTTTACCCCTACATTATCTATCAAAGACAGGAAGGAATGTACACTCTACTTTCCCACCACTCTAACATTCCTTCGAGTATTGTTCTGTTAAACTGTTACATTCAAGTGAAGTCTAATAATTTTGAATATTTACAAGTAAAGTTATGCAATAAAAGGCAAGATTAAAAATGTAAAGCAGTAGTATAACAGCTGATATGCAGAAGTTAATTTAATGCAAAGCAAAACTAAAATCGAAATTATTTTTAGTCCTGATGCAGATCTTGACATTAGTAACCTTATGATTGGTTCCGATGATCTCGACTCGAAACATCGAGCCATCTCCACAGATGCTGCCTGACCTTCTGAGTTCGTCCAGCAGTTTGTTTTCTTCTGATAGGGGTTTATCTATTCTTTTCCTCCTTCATCTTAAGCCATCCCACAGGATTGAGGGGGACGTGCTTCCATTCCCATATTTGGCCTCATCAGCCATCGCAGAACCTACAATGCCTGAACCACAGATTTTTAGATGGATGGCCCAGGAGTGCCTGATGGTGCAGACGTGTGGTAGTTTGTGATGTGGGATGCCTCTTCCACCACTATTTCACTTGATGCATGGTCTCAAGTTTCTCAATACCATCGCAAATACACCTGCTCCATTTTGGAGAAGGTGGTTTTGTTGTATTTCTTCAAGGAAGCTTTGAGTACATCCTTTAATCTGGAGTAGCATTCTGAAGATAACAAAGCAAAATTAGTTTATCCTAGAAAACCAGCAACACGTTTTCTATTATGCATTGATCTTCACCGAAAACAATTATAATGGAAACTGCGTTTTGCCCACTGCAGAAAGACGGGGGTTTGGAGACCAAATGTCTTTGACACTGAAGCAGAATCTTGTCACTCTAAACTTGAAGATTCTTTGTCACTCTAAACAGTAGCAATGTCAGAGTCCAAGACATTCAGTAGGGAAACAAGTTATTTGGCCCTCGGAGTTTATGCCAACATCAATCATCCATTTACACTCAATAACATGAATCCCATTTTTTTGTTCCCCCCAAATTCCCATCAACTCCTCCTGGATTCTACTGCTCCCTACCCACCGTGGGCATTTTACAATGGCCATTCAACCTACCAACCTGTTGGGGAATATTTCACATTTAGATCACCAGGTTGTTTGGACTTGTAATTTATTTCCTCTAAAGTCAGCCATTGTCCATTGAGAGAAGTACCCCCTCACAGAGGTCCTGTCATCCACTGTGTTGATGACTAGAAATTGCATTGGAGTTTAATTGTGGCACCCTCGTCCTTCCCTTACAAATCAGGGACAACTTTGGCAGAGACTAAGAGTGAATTCTCTTCTGATCAGCGAGAAAAGAGAGAAAATTAAATGATCCAGCAGTGGTCTGATTTTCTGAAACTCTGACATCTATCCCAGGTACTATTGGTACTATTGGTAAATACATAGAGGTGTTCCCCCTGGAAAAATACTTAGACCCACTAACAATGTAACCATTGCAAAGAGCAGGTCCCTAAGGGACCAATGAGGAATTCTCCATTCATCCATATTCATTGGTATTCACCATGGAAAAGCATTGTGGAGGATGGAGAGTTAGTAGAAGGATATGCTGTATCCTGGAACATATTTGTATCAGGAAGGAGAAATTGTTAAAGATAATCTATATAACTACAAGTCTCATCTTGACCACTTCCTGTCTGCGCTGTATATTGATTTTAGAAAAAACACTCCCACATATCGCTATGATTTGGCCATCTTACCCATAGTCCTCCTCCGCTGAGGCAGCCCTGAGGATTTTTCAGATCGATGAAAAATAAAAAAGTTATGTGTGTTTAAAACATCATGATATCAGCTGATTGGTCCTCTCGCCTGTCAATCACCACGATGAAGGTAACGCCCTTTCCGGGGGAAGGGGGGGCAGAACTATAAAACCCCCGCACACCTGGACCTGGGTCAGTCACTCTGGAAGATCGCGAGGGAGAGGCCGCAACTGTCATTCTAAGCTATGAATTAACTGAACTGTGTGTCTGCAATGTACTTGCAATAAGTGATTTGTTAGCCCATAATGAAAATGCAATGAGTTGTTTCGCCTGCCCTGTGCTTGAAACTGCAATGCAAAATGGAATGAAATGACAGCGCAATTAGTTGTTTGGCCTGCCCTGCCTGTGCTTGAAACTGCATTGCAAAATTGGAAATTAAGTGACAATGTAATGAGTTGATTGGCCAGCATTCTGCTTGAAATGCTATGAAAGTGAAATTGGTGGCCTGCACTCGGCTTGAAATGCTATGAAATTGAATTTGGTGGCCTGCAGTCTGCTCGAAATGGAATGAATTTGAAATTGAATTTGGTGGCCTGCACTCTGCTTGAAATGGAATGAAATTGAAATTGAATTTGGTGACCTGCACTCTGCTTGAAATGGAATTTCAAGGAATAGCCGTGAGTGAACTGCCGGCCCATCCGCCATGAGTCAATCAACTGCCAGCCCACCAACCGTGAGTAAATCAACTGCCAGCCCCCCAGCCGTGAGTGAGTGAACTGCCAGCCCACCAGCCACGAGTGAGTGAGTGATGCCAGCCCACCTTTGGCCTACCTGAAACCACTAATTTTGACCCACAAGGCCCCTATTAACCCAGAAACCAGTCCCTTTTGCCCAAAATGCCCGTATTAGCCCAGGAGAAGCATTTTGGCCTAAAAGGCTCTTGCCAGGCCAGAAAAAGTCCACAAAAAGTGCCTTTCACTGAGATTTCACAATGTTGTTTTTAGTCCCTTCGGCCCATCAGGCATGTACTAGCCCAGGAGGAGTCCCTTCGGCCCATGAGTAAGTATTCCCCCTGTAAGTATTAAACCTTACCAGTATTTTTATCCCTCCCTTCATTGGCTCCCTGTGAGATCCAAGCCAGGATAGACTTTCCTCCTTCATTGCTGTAATCTGTAAAAAAAGATGAGAAATGTCAAAAATTGATTCTCCACCCTCTCCCCCTTCTCGCTCACAGTCTCTCTCCTGTTTTGAGCAGAATTTCTGGCAGTTTCTGAGCTGCCAGCCCATCAGCCCTGAGTAACTGAGCTGAGCTGCAGCCTACCAGGCCTGAGTGACTGAGCTGTCAGCCCACCAGCCCTGAGTGTCAGAGCTGCCAGCCTACCAGCCCTGAGTGACTGAGCTGCCAGCCCACCAGGCTTGAGTGACTGCCAGCCCAAGAATCTATTCGGCCCACAATGTCCATACTAGCCCTCAGGAAACCAGTCCCTTCAGCCCACAACACCCATACTAGCGCTCCAGAAAGCACCCCCCCACTGGCCACCAATATTGGAGGTGGAACATTGCGTTGGGGGACCAGCCCTCCTGTGTGAACATGGGACCCAACGGATCTCACCTAGTCTAGTGTACATTATAATTCCCCTGGTGCAAAGCGGATATATACAGCGATAGTATGGAAAACAAGAGAGGAGAGTGTGGGTGTTCTGATGGAGATTTTTGCATTTTCATTAGTCTCAGCTCAAGTTCCAGGATGATGGCAATGATGATGCTTTAATTAAAAAAAAGAGCAGTAGAGATAAGGCAGGACACTACATGATGCTGAGACTTACATCAGTAGTTGGCAATGTATTGAAAAAAATAGAATGGAGAGTATTCACTGGGACCGATTAGGTGGAGTCTGCATGCTCTCTTGCTGGGGAAATGCTGCCTCACAAATTTGAGAGTTTTACTGAGAGTGATGAAGGCATGGTGATAGATAGTATCCGTATGAATTTTAGTAAGGTTTTTTTGACATAGTTCCGCGTGGTAGACTGGTCCGGAAGATTCCGAGGCATGTTTGCACACTAGGTCAAGATTCAAGATTCAATTAAATTGTCACATGTACCAATTAAGGTACAGTGAAATATTAGTTACACACAGCACATAGAATAAAGTTTAACATAAACATCCACCACAGTGAAATCAACATTCTTCACTGTGATGGAAGGCAATAAAGTTCAGTCACCTTCCTCCTTTGTTCACTCGTGGTCGGGGCCTTGAACCCTCCGCAGTGCCGCTGCTGACAGTCCGATGTTCAAGCCCTCTCGTCAGGATGATCGAAACTCGGGCGTCGGGATGGATCGGAACACTCCTCGGCATGGAGCTCCCGAGCCAGCCGCTTCTTATCGGAGACCGCTGCTCCACCAACACTGGCGATCCTCGGCAAAAGATCCCAGGCTCCGCGATGGTAAGTCCACGCCGCACCCGCGACTTGAAGCTCCAGGCCGGTCTCCAGGACGGTCTCCAGGAAAGGACGCAACACTCCACGTTGTAGGCCGCAGGGGGGGGACGGAGATGCAACACGGAGAAAAATCCCACTTCCGTCGATGTAAGTGACTGGAAAAATATTCCCCCGATCCCCCCCACATAAAACATACCAAGAGACATGAAAACAACATTCAAGACATACTTAAAATAATAAAACCAGAGAAGGGGCAAGACAGACTGCTGGTGAGGCGGCCATTACGGGTGCCACACGGTGTTTTCAGCGTCATAAGTCGTCGAAAGGAACTGCTCTCGAAAGGAAAACACCGCAACATATTGCCTTGCTTTTTACAATTGTGGTCCACACAGCAGTGTATTAGGTTTACAGTCTTGCAGCTGCAGGAGGAGACGTGCCCCTTCATGGCATTTGGTCAACAGCAGTGATCTGGGTTACAGAATCAGTCTCTAAACTCATGAAGCATCAAAAGCACCAGATTATGTGCCCATCACTTGTGATCCAGATCGATCTCTCTCAATGTAAATTGTGCTTGCTGCAGCAGAAAGCAATCCATGGTGTGATGGAAATACACTCAGTGCTGCTGGTTCAGTTAGTGAGAAGAACACTTGTGACATTTTGAAAACGGCCCAACATCATAAAAGCACTGAAGGAGAAAAGGCACTTTGTGTCAACTACAATCAGGCCTTTCCTTTCCCACTGCATGTGAGAGAAAAATGTCTCACAATAACCATCTTTTCTAAGGACCAAGATTCGATCAAGCTC